>NW_006408594.1:3952017-3960668 GCF_000296735.1 Chrysochloris asiatica | reverse complement strand
AACAACAACAACAACAACAACATAGTCTTAGTTGTCTAGCGCTGTGATAAGCAATACCACAAATGGATGGCTTTCACAACTTCATTCTCTCACACCTTAGGAGGCTGCAGAACGCTGGCTCTGGAGAAAGGTCCTTGTCTGCTTTCGGCATCTGCAAGCCCAGCATTCCTTGGAGATCACCACATGTCTTGGCCTCAATCTTCCCCTGGATCTAAGAGCTTCAGTGCAGGGACATCAGTCCACAGGGCAGACTCCATTCCTGGCTCTTTGCCTTGGGGAGAGTAGGTCTCCCTCTCTCTGCTCATTTCTACTTTTATCTTAACGTAAGATAAAAGGTGTTGCAGTCCATGCCCCTGGGAAACTTCCTTACATGGGATCAGGGCTGTGATGGAATTGAAGTATTGTAGCCCACCTTCAATCCTATCATTTGCTTATCACATTGGATCACAGCCCAGGGAATTACCACATAATGCCACCTCACATCAGTACATAACTTCCAAGCCAGTGAGAATCTTGTCGCAGCCAAGTTGGCACATACTTTGGGGGGAACACGATTCAGTCTATGATAATTCATACACTAGAAATATATATGGCAGTAAAAAAGAATCCATACTTGCAAGACCAAGGCTGTGTTTCCCAAAAGTAATACTTACCAAAGAAGCCAGCCACACAAGAGCACCTGCTGGCTGCCTCCATTTCCATGAAGTTAGGGGCAGGCACAACTAATCTATGTCCGACTCAAAAGATGAGTGGTATCTCAGTTGCTCACCTAGCAGATGAGGCAGGCTCTCATCTGCTCTACGGAAAAATTATTGCCTCAACGTCTGTAACTTTTCTTTTCTGGCTGGGAGATTTTCATGTGGTACCAACCTTTTTGCTTACTTGCTAATCTGCATCTCAGAAATGATGGGTTTAAGACACACTCTTAAAACAATGAAACCCTATCCCCAAATGGGATTATATCCACAGTTTTAGGGTTAGGCTTTATGGCACATATTTTTTTTAGTCCATCTTTCAATCCAAGTGGATACCTCTGTAATGAGCACAAGATAACTTTTTGGGATGTCAGAAACGCTAGGTCTGATTGAGATATTGAAGTTTCCTAAAAGTTTTAGAGATTAGTGTCTTGTCTATGTCACTGCAAAACATTTTTCTCAGTCAGTCTGAGTTCTCTGTCACTCTTGATGCACATGTGTGTCTAATTTTTAAGAGATCCTGGTCATCTGTTTTCTCCTCTGCTCTTGGTGTGTTTCCGGTTACGTTCATTAGTGCATGTATACCATATATTGTTGTCATGTGCCATCGAGTCAGTTCCAACTCATAGCTACCCTGTATTGGGTAAGGCCCCTAGTTTTGTTCCTGTTTTTTCATTGATGATATTTATAGTTGTAGGTATTTAGGAATTTGATCTAATCTTTAGTTCAATTTTGTATGTGGTCCAAGATATGAGTCTTGTTTCATTCTTCTGTAAATGAATTTCCAGTTTTGCCAGCACCATTTGTTGAAGAGACTATGTCTTCCCCCATTTAATGTGGTGTTTCAGCCCTTTATCAAAGATCAGCTGTCTCTATGTGAATGTTTTTACTTCTGGATACTCATTTCTGTTTCACTGGTCCATGTGTCTGCCATTGTACCAGTACCAGGCTGTTTTTTTTGTTGTTGTTGTTGTTGTCGTTGTTTTGTTTTTTCTTAAATATTTTATTGTGAATTATGTGATAGTTTACATGGGAAAGCATTAGTTTTACATTCATTCTATCGTATATCGTCTCATTGCCATGGTTACAATCCCCTCCATGCAATCCTTCCCCCGTGCCCCCCAGGTCTTCAGCACACAGTCAGTCGCTCTCCCTCTCTGGATCTAAAGTCTCCAGCTGCTCCATCGCTCTACGTCATCATCTCTGGCTCCATTTCAGGCATCACTGCTTCTCTGGGTAGGGTCCTGCTCTTCGCTCTTCTCCCTTGATGGTCCTAGGGACCTCCGCTCCTAGACTGGAAAGTTAATCACTCCCCTCCTTGCTATAAAACGTCTACCTTTACATTTCCGACCTTCACAATCAGTCCAGGCTCTTTTGACTACCAGGATTTTGTAATAGGTTTTGAGATCAGGAAGTAAGAGACTTCCTTCTTTTTTCTTCTTTTGTAGATCTTTGGTTATCTGAGACCTCACTCCTTTCCATGTAAAGTTGATTATCACTTTCCCCATCTCTTTAAAGGATGGCACTAGACTCTGGGTTGTGATTGCATTTTATCTATGGATCACTCTGGGTAGCATTGACATTTTTACAGGGTAAGTCTTGGAGAGACTGGAACCTCCGACACTGCTTGTGGGTCTGTCACATGGTGCTACCACTGTGGAAAATTATATAGCACTCGTGGCACTGTGGGTTAATGCGCTGGACTGCAGGGTCAGCGGTTCAAGCTTACCAGTCACTCCTTGGAAACCCTATACAGGGTCACTATGAGTCGGAACCGACTCGACAGCACTTAGCAACAACAAAGAAGCTGGACTCCTGGTGTGGCTGTGTAGGATCAGCACTGGACTGCAAACCACAAGAATCACAAGTTCAAACATCCCCTTTGCTCCTCAGAACCCTTATACAGCATAGCTATGAGTCAGAACCGACTCCACGGCACATAACAACAACAACTCAATAAGGAGCTCTGGTAGCGTAGTGGTTACAAATCGGGCTGTGAACCTTAAGGTCAGCAGTTCGAAACTACCAGCCACTCCACGGGAGAGAGATGAGGCTTTCTGCTCCCATAAAGAAAGATTTACAGTCTTGGAAACCCTGTACGGGGTCGCTATGGGTTGGAACTGACTCAACAGCACTTAACAACAACAACCAATAACAACTTGTCAGGAGGGACCAGTCACTGGAGAAGGATATCGTGTTTGGTAAGGTGGAGGGACAGAGAAAGAGAGGAAGATGGATTGGCCAAGTGGCAGCATCGGTGGACTCAAGCATGGCAACAGTAGTGAGGTTGGCCCAGGATCGGGCAGTGTTTGGTTCTGCTGTGCATAAGGTTGCTATGAGTCAGTACCAACTCGATGGCACCTAACAACAACAACAAGAAGGCCTCACCCATGGGAAATTCCCTTGCATTGGATGAGGGTTGTTATGGGATTAAGGTTGTTGCTGTTACAGTGTTGTTAAGTGCCTTCAAGTTGGTTTCAACCCACAGCCACCCTGTATGGAGTTTCCAAGGAGTTTCCAAGTGAGCTTGTACCGCCAACCTTGTGGTTCAAACTGACTTTGTGATCCATCCAGTGCTTATCCTATAGCGCCACACCAGGACTCCAGGACTCCTCTAGAGCTCTGGAAATATTAAATGGGAGAGTGGTTTCCAGAGAGAAATTTTAAAATAAGGTACACACGAGACCAGCCCTAGAAATTTGGTACGTAGTTGTGTTCATTGGTATCCAAACCTGTGCATATTGCAGCCCACCCTTAATCCTCTTATGGTTTATTGAATCACATGGCATCATGGGGAATCATCACATGACTGCCAAACCACTGAGAATCATGACCCAGCCAAGTTGACACATATTTTGGGGGACACATTTCAATCTATGACAAACCTTTTTATTATCACTCTTAATCCCATGGGTTCAACTGGGCAATTCTTTTAATGTCACCTTTGTAGGTCTAGTCAAATGGCAGCTAGGGCTGGAGTCATCCAAAGTCTTGACTAAGCTGGATGTCCAAGATGGCCTTTCACTCATGTCTGGTACCTCAGCGTGTCTCTTTCTCCATGTGGTCCCTCCATGTAACTAGCTTGGGCTTCCTCACATCATGGTGGCTGGTGGCCTCAGGGTAGTCTATATCCTGACTTCTTCCATGGTTGACTTACCTCAGAAAGAGACTTCATAGAAACCTACATGGAGGCCACAGGTCTTTTTATAACTCATCCTTTAAAGTGTGGTAGCATTATGCCCAACATGACAGTCAAAAACAGGTCAGGATTCAGACAGCCAACAAACACATGAAGACATGTTCAGGATCATTAGTTAGCCATAGTTGTTAAGTGCTATCAAGTGGGTTCTGACTCATGGCGACCCTGTGTAGGGTTTCTGAGGAGTAACTGTTGAGTTTGAACCACCAACCCTGTGATTCAAACTGACCTTGAAGTCCAGTGTTTATCCTACAATGCCACACCATTATAGAGATGCAAATCAAAACAACAATGAGGTAATATCTTATACCAGCATTAACAGCGAAGTTCAAATAAAAGAAAACAAATGCTGGCAAAGGTGTGCACAGACTGAGACCCTCCTACTTTGCTGGTGGTGGTGTAAAATGGTTCAACCACTCTCAAAAATGGTATGGTGCTTCCTCAGAAAGTTGGAAATGGAAATACTATAAGACTTGGTATATATTACAAGAAACATGAGCCAGCATACGAGTAGATATGCACACCGATGTTCATCGCAGCACTTCACAATAACAAAAAGATGGGGAGAGCCCAAGTCCCCATTGAAAGAACAGATACACAAACAATGGGATACTATGCAATGTTGAAGAGCAATGATGAATCTGTGAAACATAACATGGGTGAACCTGGAGGACATTATACTGAGTGAAATTAATCAATCATAAAAGGACAAATAGTGTTGCCAAAGCTTCAGAAACATTGTTTGCTGTTACCTTGAATAAGAGGGAGGGGAGAGTAATTCACTGGCTAGAGGGTAGAGGTGTGTTAGCTCCCTTGATAGTAAGGACAATATACAAGAAGGGGGAGGGCAATTCACAAAAAGTATGGGGGTGTGTGGCCGTAGAATAATGAAGACAGGTAAAGACAGGGAGGTATGCATGGACTAAAGGGGACAGAGGTGAATTGTGATACAGACACAACCTTGAAACAGCTGTGTTCTGTTTTGTTCATGTAGTGAGATACATGGATTGAGACAGGCTGAGTGGGTAAGGGAGGAAGAGTGGGATATATTCATATATTTGTGGGATATATATTCAATATATATATATCCCACTCTTCCTCCCTTACCCACTCAGCCTGTCTCAATCCATCTATCCCACTCCATATATATTCATATATCCCACAAATATATGAGTTTGAAAGAGGATGTTTGTACATGAGTATTTCTCTTTTCCTGCAAACACAGCTAGGGATGTGGTGGAGCATACAACAGGCAAAATGATAAAAACTTCCTAAATACTATCAAACATCTTAAGGCAATGAGTTCATGGGCCTGGGGACTCAGGTCATATAGTCTCAAGGGACACCATGGTCAACTGGCATAACAAAGACAATGTTCTTTATCTTGCTTGTTTTAGTAGCATCTGGGATCTTGAAAGCTCATAAGTGGCTGTCTAAGGTCTTCCCGTGGTGGTTATGAATCAGGCTTTGAACCTTAAGGTCAGCAGTTCGAAACTACCAGCTGTTCCGCGGGAGAAAGATGAGGCTTTCTGCTCCCGTAAAGATTTACAGCCTCGGAAACCCTGTACAGGGTCGCTATGAGTCGGAACCGTCACTTAACAACAACAAAGGTCTTTTCCATGTGCGGAAGAAAGACGAGGAAAAGAATTGAAGAGGCTTAGAGGAATCAGTTAGTCCAATGGAGTAATGGAACATGTGAACATCAGCCTTCAAGACTGAGACCAAAAGAAGTATACAGTGCCCAAATACCACTGCCAACTGCTCTAAATGGGATCACACTAAAGGGTCCCAGATAGAGTGGGAGCAATGTGAAACAAAATTCAAAATTATCTAATTTAAAATAAAGTGGTCAGTAGGAGAGTAGAGGAACCTGAGACCATGCCCTTTGACCACCTCTCAGGTCTGGAAAGGAACTCACCCTCTGTCCAATTTTCAGCTAAACAGAAGATAGGTTTGTTGCAGTGGGTGGGTGGGAACAACGCCGCTAGCAAGGAATGCTCACCATGGAATGTTCAATCATTCAAAATCAAAGGGGCAACATTTTCCTAAGCACAGAATTAAGAAAGGATAGGAAGGTGGGTGGGATGCAAATACGAACCCCAGAGAGGAAGCAGGATAATTCTTGTTGTAGGAAGGGAATTGTAAACATGGAGATGAAGTAAAGTGTATGATTATTGTTGTTAGATGTCATCGAGTTGGTACCCACTCATAGCGACCCTATGCACAACAGACCGAAACACTGCCTGGTCCTGCGTCAACCTCACAATCATTGCTACACCTGAGCCCATCGCTGCCATCACTCTGCCAATCCATCTCACTGGGGGTTTTCCTCTGTTTCTCCGACCCTACATTTTACCAAACATGATATCCTTCTCCAGCACTGGTCTCTCCTGGTAGTATGTCAAAAGTATTCAAGTTGAAGTCTGGCCATCCTGGCTTCCAAGGAGCACTCTGTTTGTTCACAAACACAGATCTGTTTGTCCTTTTGGCAGTCCATGGTACTTTCAATATTCTCCTCCAGCCTCATAACTCAAAAGCATCAATTCTTCTACGGTCTTCCTTATTCACTGTCCAACTTTCACATGTATATAAGGTTACTGAAAATACCATGGCTTGGGTCAGGTGCACCTTAGTCCTCAAACTGGCATTTTTGCTCTTCAACACTTTAAAAAAAAGTCTTGTGCAGCAGATTTGCCTAACACAATATGTCATTTGATTTCTTGACTGCTGCTTCCATGAGTGTTGATGGTTGATCTGAGAAAAATGAAGTCCTTGACAATTTCAATTTTTTCTCTATTGATTAGAATGTTATTTATTGGTCCAGTGGAGAGGATTTTTGTTTTCTTTGCGTTGAGGTGCCATCTATACCGAAGGTGGTGGTCTTTGATCTTCATCAGTAAGCATTTAAAGTCCTCTTTGTTTTCAGAAAGTAAGGTTGTATCATCTGTACATCACAGGTTGTTAATGAGTCTTTCTCCAATCCTGATGCCACGTTTTTCTTCATATAATACAGCTTCTCAGATTATTTGCTCAGAATACAGATTGAGTAAGTATGGTGAAAGAATACAACCTTGTCACACACCTTTCCTAATTTTAAACCCTTCAGTGTTCCCTTGTTCTGTTTGAAAAATTGCCTCTTGGTCCGTGTACAGGTTCCTCATGAGCACAATTAAGTGTTCCGGAATACTCATACTTCGCAATGTTGTCCATAGCTTGTCATGATCCACATAATTGAAAGCCTTTGTGTAGTCAATAAAGCACAGGTAAACACCTTTATGGTATTCTCTGCTTTCAGCCAAGATCCATTGGACATCAGCAATGATATCCCTTGTTCCATGTCCTTTTCTGAATCCAGCTTGAACCTCTGGAAGTTCTCTGTCATTTTATGTTTGCAGCCGTTTCTGTATTACCTTTAGTAAAACTTTACTTGTATGAAATATCAATGATATTGTCCAATGATTTCCACATTCCATAGGGTCTCTTTGAAATGGGCACAAATATGCATCTCTTCCAGTCAGTTGGCCAGGTAGTTGTCTTCCAAATTTCCTGGCAGAGATGAGTTACTGCTTCCAATGCCACATCAGTTTGCTGAAAGATTTCAATTTGAAAAAAAAAATTGAAAGATTTCAATTTTTATTACCAGTACCTGGTTCTTTGCCAATGATTTCAGTGCACCTTGGACTTCCTCCTTCAGTATCATTGACTCTTAATCATATGCTACACCAACCATTTCCTTTTGGTACAGTGACTTTGTATATTCCTTCCATTTTCTTTTGATGCTTTCTGCATAATTCAATAATCTGCCCAGAGAATCTTTCAATATTTCATTCAAGTCGAGGCTTGAATTTTTTCTTCAGTTCCCTCAGCTTGAGAAATGCTGAATGTGTTCTTTCCTTTTGGTTTTCTAACTCTAGGTCTTTACACATTTTTTTTTCATAAGAATTGACTTTGTCTTCTCAAGGTGACCTTTGAAATTTTCTGTTCAGCTCTTGTACCTCCTCACTTCTTCCATTTGCTTTAACATCTCTACGCTGGAGAGCAAGTTTCAGAGTCTCTTCTGACATCTATTTTGGCCTTTTCCTTCTTTCTTGTCTTCTTAATGACCTTTTGCTTTCTTCCTGTATGATGGTCTTGATGTTATCCCACAACTCTTCTGGTCTTCGGTCTTTGGTGTCTAATTCCTGTCATCACAGGAATGGGCTTACTTGCCTGTAATATTTATAGAAGGAGCCCTGGTGGCTCCATGGTTAACCAGACGATCAACAGTTCGAACCCACCACCCACTACACAGGCATTCTGCTTTTGTAAAGATTACAGCCTTGGAAACTTTATGGGGAAGTTTTACTCTGTCTGTAGGGTCACTGTGTGTTAGAATAACAACAACAATCTTCACAGACAGTTGGAGAGGTCTTTCTCCCACAGAGGCGCTGGCTGGGTTCAAACTAACAACCTGTTCGTGAACAGCCCAGTGTTCAACTGTTTCCAAAATGAAGGGTCCTTAAAAATGAGCTAATAATCTAGCCTGCCAAGGCAATAGCAGTCCCAGCCATCACATTTTTGTTGTTGTTGTTGTTAAGTGCTGTCGAGTCTGTTCTAAGAGCGACCCTGTATAGGGTTTCCAAAGAGCAGCTGGTGGGTTCGAACTGCCAACCTTGTGGTTCGCAGTCCAGTACTGATCCTACAGCACACCAGAAGTCCACCACATTGTTGTTTGTCGTTAGGTGCCATTGAGTCAGTACCGACTCAGAGCGACCCTA
>NW_006408594.1:3940214-3951497 GCF_000296735.1 Chrysochloris asiatica | reverse complement strand
TGCTGCTTCCGTGAGTGTTGATAGTTGATCCAAGAAGAATGAAGTCCTTGACAACTTCAATCTTTTCTCCATTGATAAGAATGTTGTTTATTGGTCCTGAAGGGCTCCTGATGGACACCAGGAGTCCATCACATTAGGGGTGAGTTAATTAAATGTTTGACCAAACATAGCAAGCTAAGTTTAAGATTGATAATTTGTATGGCCTGCGAATAATATCAATTTTGGCAGAAATAAAGTTCCTCATCCCTGCTCTAGACCCAGCATCCAAACCCCTTTTCTCTGCTGGATCATTGAGCAGTGCTAAATATAGGCCAGGCTTTTCTTGCTCTCTCTTTGCTGGGGAAATGATCATATCTTAGTCTAAGTGAAAGCCCATCAACTACTTTTCTTGGAAAGTATATGTTTATAATCCCTAACTTTGCAAGGATCAAGCAGACTAAGTTTCATTTATTTAAACATGAATTTAGCATTAAAAAAATTAGCTAATACAGATAAAGTACTGCTAAGAATTCTTGGTCCCTGGTAAGTGCAAGACAGATGTTACCAACTATTATTCCTGTGTTTGTTAGGGGGCAGGAGTGTGTGTGTGTGAAAGTTAAATAAAATGAAGCCTGTAAAATGCATGCAGCAAGACCTGGAACATAGTAAGTAAAGCCAAGACTCATTATTCACAGATTATGTATTGCAAATTTGCTTATTCGCTAAAATGTATTTGTAACCCCCACATCAAGACCTGGGTGCTTTCCTGGACATCTGTGGGCCTGTGCGGAGCAACCAGAAGTTTGAGTTACCCAGTGTGGCCATTCTCAGCTGAGGCGGGACCAGGCGATGCTCTCCGCCTTCTTGTCTCAGTTCCCATCTTGTAAGCCTGGTTTATTTAGTGCCACGTGTTTCACATTTTTGTGCTCTCTGTTGGTGATTTCATAGTTTTAAATGGTCCCCAAGAGCATTGCTGAAGTGCGGTCTTGTGTCCATAAGCCACAAAAAAGCTGTGACGCTCCAGCATCAGAAAATGATTGTGGCAGATAAACTTCCTTCAACATGAGTCACAGAGCTGCTGGCTGCTGGCTGTGAGGTCACTGGGGATATAAATCGCAACATAGATTAAACGAGGTGTCTTTAAACCGAAACACACATAAAACAAGGTTAGGTATTAGTCAGTTGATGAACCTAACCATGTATTTCCCCTGGGAGCAATGGGTAAGCGTGTGCTAATACCATGTAACTTTACAGATGAGAACTGCAGTACATAAATGACATGCAACCATTTTCCAATACTCAGGAGCTGTTATTTTACTATTATTAGTAAGAAGTCAGCCAGATCGGCTCCACCTTCCCCAGTAGATCTGGTTAAACCTGATCCAAACCTCAGTTCTGTGCCTAAGTCCACAACCCTCCCCTCCCCCACACAACTTGCCAGTTTCTGAAACATCACTTTTCAGATGCCCTTGGAGTCCTGGTGTGGCGCTGTGGGTTATTGAGCCAGACTGCAAAGCCCACTCACCAGCTGCTCATCAGAAACCCTATACAGGATCGCTATGGGTCAGAACCGACTCGACGGCACTTAACAACAACAACAACAAGACTTCCTTTCTCAGTGGCTCCTAGCATTGCCAAACACAAAGCCAGAAAGTTCGGAGGGTCCACAACTATTCACCAAGAGATCTCAACATTTTACTTTGGGGCCATCTCCAGTCCTACCAACAGGGGTGGGGGTGGGGGGCTGGGGGTGGTGAGGGGGGGCTGGGGGTGGTAGTGCTGGTAGTCAGGGAGGAGCCTGGCCTGGTTTCTGGGACCACCCAACTCATTCTACCCCTGCCACCCTGGTGGTGACCCCTGTGCCTCTCCTGTATTTAGTTACTGATTCCCAGGGCTGTGGCCAGGTTCAGCCTCTTCCTGGGTCCCCAAACTCCACACCAACCATTGCTGTCTAGCTGACTGCAACTCATAGAGCCCCAGAGAGCAGAGTAGAACTGCCCCATAGGATTTCCAAGGTTGTAATTTATGTGTGGTGCTGTGAGTTCATGTGCTGGACTGCAAAGTCAGTTTGAAACACAAGACCAACAGTTCAAGCTCACCCGCCACTCCTTGGAAACCCTGTGCAGGGTTGCTATGGGTCAGAACCTACTCTACAGCAACAACAATCTATATAGTCCTGGTGTGGCACTGTGGGATAAAGCACTGGGCCACAAGGTCAGTTTGAACCATAAGGTCGGTGGTTCAAACTCACCAGCTGCTCCTTGGAAACCCTCTACAGGTTGCTGAGTTGGCACTGACTCAGTGGCTCAGTGGCACTTAACAACGAACCAGATGAGTCTGCATGGGGAGTCCTGGGTGGCGCTGTAGGATAAGCACTGAACAGCAAGATCAGTTTGAACCTCAAGGTTGGCGATTCAAATACACCAGCCGCTCCTTGGACACCTTATACATGTCTCCATGAGTTGGAAGCTATTCGAAGGCACTTCACAACAATCTATATGGAAGCAGACGGACATATCTTTTTCCTGCAGAACCATTGTCCTTTCAGTTAGACCAGCCATATTCTCGGTATCACGAGGGCTTTTTCTAGGGCCCAAATCTCCGCTTTTCCCACTCTTGTCCACAGTCCACACACCACCACTGCAGGCTTTCCAGGCCTGGGTGCCCCTAGAAAGGAGTCCTGGCACGTGAGCCCCTCACCTGCCCAGCCTCCTTTCTCCCTGCCCCTGCTGGCTCCTCAGTTCAGGCTTCCAGTGCCTGGAGCCACCTGAGGGTCCCAGAGGGTATCCAGTGTACCCTCATCTGTCCCCACTGCTCTCCTCTTAGGTGCACCTTCTTTGCTGCCCCCTCCTGAAGAGACTCCCCCCCTCAAGACTCAGACCAGGCATCATCTACCACCTCCCAGATCTCCCTAGATGGAGCTAGGTGTCCTCTCTGGGTTCCCACAGCCCCTTCACTTGTCCTGCTGCTTCCACATGGCTCCCCAAACTGGGAGTAAGTACCCTGAAGCCACAGACCAGAGGCCAGTTGTGGTTCACATCTGTCACCATCATCCGCCCCCACCCCCACCCAGGGCACATGGAGTCTCATGGGAGGCGTGTTTGTTGACTGCCTGATGGACTGATGGATGTGATGACTCAGTCCCACCTCAGGCCAAGTGACAAGGGGCTGCGCTTCCCCATAAACCAGCTGGGAAGCCCTGCTGCCAGCTGAGGGGCTGGGGGTTGAGGGCAGCTTCCGGCACATGAAAGGGTTGGGCTGTAATGGTGAGTCATCACTGCCAACCAGCGTCCCATCTGGACTTTACAAGGGCCCTGAGGTGCTGAGGACCAGCTTGGGAGGGACCTCCTTTGATGGCGCTTCCTCCTACAAGCAGACAACTTGAGAGGCAGCATGCTCACAACAACCCTTTGAAGTGCCCATGATGATCCCATTTTATAGAGGAGGACACTGAGGCACAGAGAGAGGATGCAATCACCTAAGGCCAATCGTTTAGTGACTTACAATGGGCATGCCTGGCTTCGGAGCCAAATCTTCCCCTTGCTCAGACCACTCCCGTAACAGTAATACGATCCTTTTTATGGTGCACTTACTGTGTACCACATTCTGTAATAATGTACTTGCTGTTCATTATTTCCTTTCATCTCCAGACCAGCCCAGTGAACTAGGCGCTGTGATAATCCCCATGTTATGGGGAGGAGACAGGATCGGAGCAGCTCAATGAGCTACCTGCTCCCAGAGTTAGACTGCGGGTCTGCCGCCCTCCAAGCGCACGTGGTCTCCTGAACTGCTCAAGGTCTTCTTAGTGGAGATGGCTGGAAGACCAGGTGCTTTTGTCCCTAGCCTGGAGGGTAGGGTTGGGGGCAGGCTTGATGTGCTCCTATCTGTGTTGACTTGCATGAGTCACCTCCACACTTGTGCCTCAGTTTCCCTAGGAAAGCAGAGCAATTGCAGCTGCCCATGGGGCTAGGAAGGCCAGAGACCCTTAGAAAGGGTAGGAGGTGCTCTAGGGGTGCCTCATTAGCTGGCCCCCATCCCTTCTCCACCCCTCAGCTCCTTGTGCATCATGGGAGGGTGAGTGCCAACCACCCTTTGTTCATACAAGTTCCTGGAACTCCAACCCCCGTCCCAGCTGTGATCACCCCTGCACTCAATCAGTCAGGCCTTCTCCAAGACCCCTTGGAACTCCTCAAGGTCATGGACCCACTCAACCAGTCACCTGCCCATCCTTGCAGAGGGAAGAGCCTGTACCTGCGTAGTGGGTTGGTCACTCACTGGCCCTGTGACCTCAGCTGAGGCATCTCCAGTTCACCCACATTCAGCGGTGTCCTACTCAGGGGGTGGGCAGCGGGCCGAAGCACACCTGGCAAGTGAGTAATAGCAGATGCTCCACCCACTGTGATGGTTCTGCACTGGCAAGGAGTAGACAAGACGGCACTGCTGCTGAGAGACCTTTGAGTGGACCTGGTGACGGTGACCCTCTGGACCCCAGCAGATTCCCATGTTCACCTGCTTTCTCCAGAAGACAGGCTCTTAGGAGTCTCTACTCCCTGTCCAAAGGTCCTCACCACAACCCAGACCCTGGCACGTCCTCTCACGTTTTCATTGCTCTATTCATTCATTCATTCATCCAACAAAAAGTTATGTGTGTACAAGAGGTTGGCCTGCAGTATTTGGCAGTAGGAGGAGGTGAAATACCCTCACCCCACATATGCCAAGTGCTTAGGAGAGCGAGGAGGTTCTCTGTGTGCGATATGGAAATAGCCCCGCAATGTCGCGCAAAGTAAAGAAGCCAGATACGACTGATCATCTGGTTCAAAACAGAAGACATGCCAAGGACTGACTTGCCGATGGGTTTACAAATGCTTAAGGAGCTCTGGTAGCATAGTTGTTACGAATCAGGCTGCAAACCTTAAGGTCAGCAGTTCGAAACTACCAGTTATTCCGTGGGAGAAAGATGAGGCTTTCTGCTCCCGTATAGATTGGCAGCCTTGGAAACCCCGTAGAGGTTCGCTATGAGTCAGAACCGACTCCACGGCACATAACAACAACAAACCTCTCTGGTGGCGTCCTGGTACAGTGCTGTAGGATAAACAACTGGACTGCTAACCACAAGTTCCGTGGCTCAAACCCACCAGCAGCTCCTTGGAAACCCTACACAGGGTCGCTGTCAATTGGACCCAACTCGATGGCACGTAACAACAACAAACCTCTCTGATGGAGTCCTAGTGGGCACTGTAGGATCAGCACTGGACAGCTAAGCACAGGGCGGTGGTTCAAACCCACCAGCAGCTCCTCAGAAACCCTGTACAGTGTCTCTAGGAGTCAGAACCAACTCCACAGTACTTAAAAATAACAACAAACTTCTCTGGAAGGTTCCCCACGTACTCATACACACATGTGTACACATGCACTCTTGCATGCATGTGGAAATCTGCACATGCAAACATGCGTGCACACAAACACGCACATGTTTAACACACACATGAGAGTGAATGGAGCACTAGGTGTCGGGGACGTGGAGGGGCACGCCATTAGTCTACATATGCATTCCTGACATGGCCTTGTAGGACAAGCACCAGACTGTGAACCACAAGGTCAGTGGTTCAAACCCACCAGCTGTTGCTAGGCAACCCTATATAAGGTTGCTATGTGTCTGAATCGACTCCACGGCGCTTAACAACAACATACTTTTATGCAGGAGTCTGTCTGGTGTTAACAGTTAAGTAAGTGTTCAACTACTAACCAAAAGGCTGACAGCTGAAGCCCACCCAGAGGCATCTTGGAAAACAGGCCTGGTGATGTACTTTGAGCAGTTCTATTTGACACACATGTTGTTGTTGTTGTTGTTGTGAAGTGCCATTGAGTCGGTTCTGATCCATAGCAACTCTGTCTAGGGTTTCCGAGGAGCAGCTGGTAAGCCTGATCCACTGACCTTGTGGTTCAAACTGACTTTGCAGTCCAGTGCATCAACCCGCAGCACCACCCCAGGCCTCCATGAATTGGAATCTACCAGAGAGCAGCTAAGAAACGCTTTCACACATTCTCAACTGTTTCCCACGTGCATGTGGTAGCTATTTCAAAATAAATTTAAAATTTTTAAATAATAAGCTAGCCCTGGACAGAGCGTGGCAGAGGGCAGTTCCCATTCTGGTTCTGCCGCGTACCCTCCCAGTTAATGGCTCTGAGCCCTCGTTTCCTCATCTGAGATGGGCTGAGTAAATAGAATTAATCAAGGTCACAAGGCCATCCCTCTCGGCACATGTCTGCTGTCATCGTTACTATTAATGCCTCATCAGACCTGTTCCAGGCACCAGGCTGACCCGGATATGCAGGGACATGCCCGTGCCTGCCGTCGCCCTGCTTGAGAGCAAGGACAGAAGAAGATACCCAGGAGGGCTGCTGACGCCTCTAAACTGCCAGGGAAGGGTGCCCGGCAGATCAATAGGAGTAATCAGGAGACAACAGGAGAAAGGCGTTCCGGGCCCAGACTAGGCCCACGCTGTACAAACCTGCATGTTCAGCACAAAAACTGAATTGTAGATGCCCACAGTTTTGAACACCTGTGTGCACCCACCTGCCCCACCCTGTTCTCTCCTCCTCCACATGCTTCTCTGCTCTCAGGTACAATAGGGAGGGATGAGGCTGCATGACAATCAGAGAATGGGACTGGGGAACAAACTGCTGACTACCTGTGTGACCCTGGGCAAGTCACTAAACCTCTCTGTGCTTCAGTTCCCTCACTTCTAACATGGGGTAATAGTAGCACCAACCTCAGAAGTTTATGGGAAAGATTCCTGTGATCGTCCCTGTAAAGTCCTGGGAATGGTGCTTGCTCTGAATTCGAACACACATATGAATATGCATTAATTACATATTGATGTCAGTAGACCCTGTGTTAATACTTGAATTATATAGTAATGTTTACTTATATGTTAGTGCTTAGTGTACTTTCATTCTTTTTGGATCAACAATCAACACCCAAGGAAGCAAACTTCAAGAAAACAAATGACGTATTGCATTGGGCAAACCAGTTACAAAACCTCTTCAAAGTTTTAAAAAGCAACAGATGTCACCTTGAAGACGAAGATGTGCCTGGGGACACATCTTCGTATGTATGCGAAAGTTGGTAATGGGAAGAAAAAAAATCTGGTAGCTTCTGTGAGCTGGAGTTCTAAGGAGTGAAGCAGGACTGCCGAGTGGTTGAGGGTATACACATTACAGCCCAACGTGTTTGCTTCTGGCTCCAGCACGTTTCACCTGTGTGACCTTGGGCATATTGCTTACCCTCTTGGAATTTCAGCTTCGATATCAATATAACAAGAATGGCCATTCCCATTCAAAGGTGACCCAACAGAATGCGGAAATCATTGGACAATATTAATTTCGCATGCAAGTAAAATTTTGCTAAAGATAACACAAACACGGCTGCAACCATACATTGACAGAGATCTGCCAGACGTCCAAGCCGGTTTCAGAAGACGACATGGACAAGGGATATCATTGTTGACATCAAATGGATCATGACTGAAAGCAGAAAATACCAGAAAGATGTTTACCTGTGTTTTATTGACTACGCAAATGCTTTCAAGTGTGTGGATCATGAGAAACTATGGACAACATTGCGGAGAATGAGTATTCCTAAACACTTAGTTGTGCTCACGAGGAATCTGTGCATAGACCAGGAGGCAGTTGTTTGAACAGAACATGGGGACACTGAATGGTTTAAAATGAGGAAAGGTGTGTGCCATGGTTGTATTCTTTCACCATACATATTCAATCTGTATGCTGAGCACACAATCTGAGAACTTGGATTGTTGTTGTTGTTGTCGTTAGGTGCCATCAAGTTGGTACCAACAAGTTGGCAGAACAAAACACTTCCCGGTCCAGTGCCAATCTCACAATCATTGCTACAAAGAGCTGATCACTATGCCAATCCATCTCGCTGGGGGTCTTCCTCTTTTTCTCTGACCCTCCACCTTACCAAACATGATGTCTTTCTCCAGGGACTGGTCCCTCCTGACAATATGTCCAAAGTATGAGAGATGAAGTTTGGCCATCTTGGCCTCCAAGGAGCACTCTGGCTGCACTTCTTGCAACATAGATCTATTGATTCTTTTGGCAGCCTGTGGCACTTTCAATATTCTCCAACACTATAAATAAAATGCATCAATTCTTCTACAGTCTTCCTTATTCATTGTCCAACTTTCGTATGCATATGAGGTTATTGAAAATACCATGGTTGGGTCACGTGCACCTTAGTCCTGAAGCTGACATCTTTGCTCTTCAACACTTTAAAAGATCTTGTGCAGCAGATTTGCCCAATGCAATATGTCATTTGATTTCTTGACTGCTGCTTCTATAGGTGTTGATGGCTGATCTGAGCAAAATGAAGCCTTTGACAACTTCAATCTTTTCTTCATTAATATGGTGTTGTTGTTTTTTTTATTGTTTCAGTAGCGAGGATTTTTGTTTTCTTTACGTTGAGGTGCAATCCATACTGAAGGCTGTAGTCTTTGATCTTCATCAGTAAGCATTTTAAGTCCTTTTCACTTTCAGAAAGCAAGGTTGTATCATCTGTATATTGCAGGTTGTTAATGAGTCTTTCTCCAATCCTGATGCTATGTTTTTCTTCATACAATCCAGCTTCTCAGATTATTTGCTCAGCATACAGATTGAATATATATGGTGAAAGAATACAACCCTGGCACACACCTTTCCTAATTTTAAATCATTCAGTGTTCCTTTGTTCTGTTGAAACAATTGCCTCTTGGTCTATGTACAGGTTCCTTATGAGCACATTAAGTGTTCAGGAAGACTGATACTTTGTAATATTGTCGTCCATAGCTTGTCAGGATCCACACAATCAAAAGTCTTTGCATAGTCAATAAAGCACAGGTAAACATCTTTCTGGTATTCTCTGCTTTCAGCCAAGATCCATTTGACATCAGCAATGATATCCCTCATTCCACATCCTCTTTTGAATCCATCTTGAACCTCTGCAAGTTCTCTGTCAATGTATGGTTGTTTCTGTATTACCTTTAGTAAAATTACTCTCATGGAATATCAATGATATTGTCCGATTACTTCTGCATTCTATTGGGTTACCTCTCTTTGGAATGGGCACAAATACAGATCTCTTCCAATCAGCTGGCCAGGTAGTTGTCTTCCAAATTTCTTGGCATAGATGAGTGAGTGCCTCCAATGCTGCCTCTTTGTTGAAAGATTTAAATTTTTATTCCATCAATTCCTGGTGCCTTGTTCTTTGCCAATTCCTTCAATGCACCTTGGACTTCTTCCTTCAGGATCATTGGCTCTTGATCATATGCTACCTCTTGAAATGAATGAACACGAACCATGTCCTTTTGGTACAGTGACTCTGTGTATTCCATCTTCTTTTGATGTTTTCTGCATCATTCAACAATTTGTGCCCAGAGAATCCTTCAATAATGCAAGTCAAGGCTTGAGAAATGCCGATTGTGTTCTTCCCTTTTCGTTTTTTAACTCTAGGTCTTTGCACATTTCATTATAATATTTGACTTTGTCTTCTCGAGCTGACCTTTGAAATTTTCTGTTCAGCTCTTGTTCCACCTCATTTCTTCCATTTGCTTTAGCACCTCTATGCTGGAGAGCAAGTTTCAGCATCTCTTCTGACATCCATTTTGACCTTTTCCTTCTTTCATGTCTTCTCAATGACTTTTTGCTCTCTTCATGTATGATGTTCTTGATGTCATCCCACAACTCTTCTGGTCTTCGGTCTTTAGTGCCTAATGCATCAAATCTGTTCTTCAGATGATCTCTAAATTTAGGTGGGATGTATTCTAGGTCATATTTTGGCTCTCGTGGACTTGTTTTCACTTTCTTCAGCTTCAGTCTGAATTTGCATATGAGCAATTATGGTCTGGTCCACAATCTGCCACTGGCTGTGTTTTGGCTGATGAAACTTTTCCACTGTTTCTTTCCATTTTGTTGTTGTTGTCAGGTGCCATTGAGTCAGTACTGACTCGTAGCGACCCTATGCACAACAGAACAAAACACTGCCTGGTCCTGGGCTAACCTCACTATTGTTGCCACGCTTGAGCCCATTGATGCTGCCACTTTGCCAATCCATTTTTCTGGGGGTCTTCCTCTTGTTCACTGACCCTCCACCTTACCAAACATGATATCCTTCTCCAGCAACTGGTCCCTCCTGACAATATATCCAAAGTATGAGAGACGAAGTTTGGTCACCCCCTTCCATTGATGTAGTCAGTTTGAAGTCTGTGTATTCCATCTGGTGAGGTCCATGTGTACAGTCATCTTTTAGGCTGTTTCAAAAGGTATTTGAAGGGGCAGGCTTGCAGGGTATACCCTTTGGTTGGTTGATGATGCATAGAGGGGAATGTAACCATGGCAATGAAACGATATATGATAGGATGAATGTAAAACTAATGTTCTCCCATGTAAACTATCACATAATCCACAATAAAACATTAAAAAAAAAAAAGGTATTTGAAATGAACACATCATTGATCTTGCAGATATCTATCATGTGATCTCCAGCATCATTTCTGTCACCAAGGACATATTTTCCAACTACTGATCCTTCCTCTTTGTTTTGCCCACAGAGTCCTTCAATACTGCAAACAGATCCTAGATTTGTTTTGGTTAATGATATGAGGCTTCTCCACTGCCTCTATTTTGCTTATTGTTGTTGTTAAGTGCTGTCGAGTCAATTCCGACCCATAGTGACCCTGTATAGGGTTTCCAAGAAGCAGCTGGTGAGCTTGAACCACTGACCTTGCAGTTCAAACAACTTTGCAGTCTGACACATTAGCCCACAGCGCCACACCAGGACTTGTAGAATCTTTCAATACCGAAAGTCAAGGTTTGAATTTTTTCTTCAGTTCTTTCAGCTTGAGAAATGCTGAATGTGTTCTTCCCTGTTGGTTTTATAACGTTTCGTTATAATAATTGACCATGTTCTTGGGATGAACTTTGAAATTTTCTGTTCAGCTTTTGTACCTCCTCAATTCTTCCATTTACTTTAGCACCTCTATGCTGGAGAGCAAGTTTCAGAGACTCTTCTAACATCCATTTTGGTCTTTTCCTTCTTTCTTGTCTTCTTAATGACCTTTATCTTTCTTTCTGTATGTTGTTCTTTATGTTATCCCACAACTCTTCTGGTCTTGGCTCTCTGATGTCTAATTCCTGTCATCATGGGATTGGGTTTCCTTGCCTGTAATATTTATAGAAGGGGCCCTGGTGGTTCAATGGTTAAGCACTCAGTTGATCTTCCTGGAGAAGGACATCATGGTTGGTAAA
>NW_006408594.1:3938277-3939679 GCF_000296735.1 Chrysochloris asiatica | reverse complement strand
AGTTCAAAGAGCTTTGCAGTCTGACGCATTAACCCACAGTGCCACACCAGGACTCCATACGTACAGGTTCTAGATGGGCATAATAAAGTGTCCTGAAATTCCCAGGCTTCACAATGTTATCCATAATATGTTATGATCTATACAATTGAATATCTTTGCCTAGTCAATAAAACACGGGTAAGGATCTTTCTGGTATTCTATGCTTTCATTCCACATCCTTGTTTGAATCCAACTTGAACCTCTGGCAGATCCCTGTCAATGAACTGTTGCAACTTTTTTTGCATTCTCTTCAACAGCATTTTGTTGGCATGTGTTATTAATGACATTGTTTGATCATTTCCACATTCTGTTGGATCATCGTTCATTGAAATGGCAGAAGTACGAGCGTCTTCCAATTGATTGGCCAGGTAGCCATCTTCCACATTTCTTGGCATAGAAGAGTGAGCGGTGTCAGTATTTTATCTGTTTATTGGAACGTCTCAATCGGCATTCCATGAATTCCTGGAGCTTTGTTTATCACCAAGGTCTTTTAGGGCTGCTCTGACTTCTTCTTTCAAAACCTCCTAAAATTGTTGAATGTTGATCATTATGTAGCTTTTCCATCTTCTTTAGATGCTAACTGTGTCATTTTGCCTATGTTGTTGTTTTTGTGTGCCATTGAGTCAGTTCCAACTCATAGCGACCTTGTATAGGCCTTCTGAGAGCAGCTGATGGGTTTCAACTGCCGACCTTCCAGCGCTTATCCTACAGCGCCACACTAGGCACCATTTTGCCCATAGACTCTTTCAATGGAGGAACTCAAGGCTTGGGTTCTTCAGTTCTTTCAGCTTGGGAAATGCTGAACATGTTCTTCCCATTTGGTTTTCTAACTCCAGGTCTTTGACATTTCTTTGTAAGACTTTGCTTTGCCTTCTTGAGCTGCCCTTTGAAATCTCCTGTTCAGCTCTTTCACTTCATCATTTATTTCATTTGCTTTTCAAAGAGGAAGAAACTGAGGCTCAGAAACGTTGAAGCACTTGGGTTTGAACAGTTTTCTACTCTTCTGGAATGTATTATTCATACTCAATCAAATGTCAGCTCCCACTTGTTGTTGAGCTTGGGCTAAGAGTTTAAACAACAGGAATTTAAAGTGAGCACATGAGAAAAAAATTCCACCCATGCCCAACCAGATAGGAACTTGCCTGTAATTGAGGGTGAAATTATAAAGAAGAGCAGATACATTCCCACATCTGTTAAAATAAAAATGAATGCCTTGAATAAAAAAAAAAAATCTACTCTTCAAGCAGACCAGCCTGGAACAGCTACA
Organism: Chrysochloris asiatica; assembly: GCF_000296735.1. Lineage (NCBI taxonomy): Eukaryota > Metazoa > Chordata > Mammalia > Afrosoricida > Chrysochloridae > Chrysochloris > Chrysochloris asiatica. Next base: position 3,938,373 of record NW_006408594.1, on the reverse strand, counting down.
GTGACAGAAGATACATCTTCAAAGAAAGATCATCAGGAAAAAACTAAAACAAAAATGGCAGCATGACTGGCTACTACAAGAATAAGCAAGCTGTTC
>NW_006408594.1:3929240-3929983 GCF_000296735.1 Chrysochloris asiatica | reverse complement strand
CTATGAGTTGGTTCCGACTCGATGGCACCTAACAACAACAACATAGGTTTTCTAAGGAGTGGTTGGTGGGTTTGAATTGTCGACCTTGTGGCTAGCAGTCCAGTGCCTATCCTACAGCACCACACCAGGACTCCACAGTTGTGTTGCTGTTGTTATGTCTGGTCGAGTTGGTTCTGACTCATAGTGACTGTATGCACCAGCCTCACAATCATTGCTACATTTGAACCCATTGCTGCTGCCACTGTGCCAATCTATCTTGTTGACCTTCTTTTTTGCTGACCTTCTACTTCACCAAGCATGAGGTCTAAATGTGTTCTTCCCTTTTCATTTGCTAGCTCCAGGTCTTTGTGCTTTTTGTTATAATACTTGACTTAGTTTTTTCAAGCTGCCCTTTGAATTTTTCTGTTTAGTTTTTAACCTCCTCATTTCTTTTACTTGTTTTAGCTTCTCTACACTGGAGAGCGAGTTTCAGAGTCTCTTCTGACATCCATTTTGATCTTTTCCTTCTCTCTTGTCTTCTCAATGACCTTTTGCTTTCTTCCTATATGATATTCTTGATGTCATCCCACAACTCTTCTGGTCTTCTGTTATTAGCGTCTAATGCATCAAATCTGTTCTTGAGATGATCTCTAAATTCAGGCGGAATATGTTCACGGTCATATTTTGGCTCTCGTGGACTTGTTTTCATTTTCTAGCATATGAGCAATTGATGGTCTGTTCTACAATCTGCCCCTGGCCTTGTT
>NW_006408594.1:3918322-3929140 GCF_000296735.1 Chrysochloris asiatica | reverse complement strand
TGGCTCTATTAGATTTGTTTCAATTTTGTTCAGCTTCACCTTGAACTTGCATATAAACAATTGATGATTTGTTCTGCAATTGGCCTTTGGCCTTGTTCTGACATGATATTGAGCTTTTCTTTAATTTCTTTTCACACATGTAGCTGATTTGATTCCTGTGCATTCCATCTGGCAAGGTCCACATGTACAGTTACTATTCATGTTGTTGAATAAAGATGTTGCCAATGACTAGGTCATTCATCTTTCAATGTTCTATCATGTGACCTCCAACGTTGTTTCTATCACCAAGGCCATATCTTCCAAATAGCAATCCTTATTCTTTGTTTCCAACTTCGGGATTCTAATCACCAGTAATTATCAGTTATCTTGATTGCTTGTTTGATCAACTTCAGACTGTAGAAGTTGGTAAAAATCTTCAATTTCTTCCTCTATGGCACTAGTGTTTGGTGTATAAATTTGAATAATAGTTATATTAACTGTTCTTTCTTGTGGGCATATGGATATTATCCTGTCATTGACAGCGCTGCATTTCAAGTTTTTGTTATTGTTATGTGCCGTGGAGTCGGTTCCAACTCATAGCGACCCCGTACAGTGTTTCCAAGGCTATAAATCTTTATGGGAGCAGAAAGCTTCATCTTTCTCCCACAGTTTCGATCTGCTGACTTTAAGGTTAGCAGCCCGATTCGTAACCACTATGCAACCAGATCTAGAAATATTCTTTTTGATGATGAGACACCATTCCTTCCTCTTTGTCATTCCCGGCATAGTAAGCCATCTGATTTCCCAATTGAAAATGTCAGTACCAGCCCATTTCAGCTGGGATATCTGTCTTCAAGTATTGTATTTCATTTTTTATAACTTCTGATTTCCTAGATTCATACTTTGTACATTCCATCCTCTGATTATTTCTTTTTCATTTATTCAGCAATGATTTACTGAGTACCTATTATGTGCCTCTACCAGGAAATTAGGATATACTTAAATATGGTGGTGGTAGTGGTCCTGTGTAGTGCTGTAAGATAAGCATTTGACCAGAAGGTTGGTTCAAACTGCAAGGTCGGTGGTTCAAAGTCATCATCTGCTCCTTGGAAACCCTATACAGGGTCACTGTGAGTTGGAACTGACTTGATGGCACCATTTCAGGAGGCAGAAAACCGATGGTATTTAAAGGAAGATGTCTTGAAGGCACTGGTAATAAAACAAAGTTGAAGGAAATGACGGAATGCCAGTTGGAATGTTCCAGTAGACAGAGGTGACACTGAGGTCATCATTTGACTATAACAAGAAATTGGGAAGAAAGCTACCTGGTCAATGGGCTGGAAGAGGTCCACATTCATGTCCATTTCAAAGAAAGGGGATCCAAAGAATGCAGAAATTGTCAAACAATATCGTTATAATCACACACAAGAAAAATTCTGCTATGTTGTTAATTACCATCAACTGCACTCTGATTCATAACAACCCTGTATAGGCTTTGTGGGAGCAGAGAGCCTCATCTTTCTCTCACGGAGTGGCTGATGGCATGAATCACCAATTTTGTGGCTTACAGTCCAGTGCTTATCCTACAGAACCACTGTGTGCCCCCCAAAACAGTTCCAACAGTACATCAACAGGCAACGGCCAGAAATTCATGCTCAACTCAGAAGAGGGCGTGCAAGGAGAGTTATCACTACTGATGTCAAATGGAAGTCAGCTGAAAGCAGATAATCCCATTAAGATGTTTACCTTGTTTAAGTGACTAAGCAAACACGTTCAGCTGCGTGGATCATAACACATTGTGGATAACATTGTGAAGGACGGGAATTCCAGAACACGTAATTGTGCTTAGGCAGAACTGGTACATAAATCAAGAGAAACTCATTCAAACAGAACAAGGGAATGCTGAATCATTTAAAATAAAGGTAAGTGTTTGTCAGGGTTGCATCCTTTCGCCGTACTTATTCAATCTGAATGCTGAGCGAGTAATCCAAGGAGCTACATATATTGAAATTAGATGACACCATTGTCGCTTTCCACAGATGTAGTCAATTGGATTGATTTCTGTGTACACACCTGTCCAGGTCCACACAGACGGTGGTTGTATGTTACCAAGTTCATTCCAAATCATAGCGACCCTGTATAGGGTTTCCAAAACTGTAAATCTTTAGAGGAGCAGAAAGCCTCTTCTTTCTCCCATGGAGCGAATAACAGATTCAAATTACTGACCTGGCGGTTAGCAGCCCATCCTGTAGTCCACTACACCTGCAGGGCTCCTTCCCACATGTATGTTGGTGGTGGGTGGTGGTTATGTGTTATACAGTCGGTTCTGACTCATAGTGACCCTGGATAGGGTTTCCGAGGCTGTAAATCTTTATGGGAGCAGAACACTTAATCTTTCTCCTGCGGAACAACTGGTAGTTTTGAACTGCTGACCTTGAGATTAGCAGTCCAGCTCGTTAATCACTGTGCTACCAGAGCTCCATCCCACATGTCTAGTTAGCATTTATGTTGTTGGAAAAGGGTATTTGCAATGAATAATTAATTGGTCTTGTAAAGTTCTGTCATGTGACCACTTCTAACACCAAAGCCATATTTTCTAGTTTAATTGAAATGTTTTAACAAACTGATGCAGTACTGGAGGTACTCATTCGTCTATGTCAAGAAATTTGGGAAAGAGTCATATTTGCGCTCATTCCAAAGAAATATAACCCAATTGAATGTAGAAATTATTCAACAAAATCATTAATATCACACTCAAGTAAAATTTTGCTAAAGATAACTTTCAAACAGTTGCAGCAGCTCATCAACAGGGAGCTGCCAGAAATTCAAGTTGGATTCAGAATGAGGAATGTTATTGCTGACGTCAGATGAATCTTGGCTGAAAGCAGAGAATGCCAGAAAGATGTTTACTTGTGCTTTATTGACTATGCAAAGGCATTCAGCTGTGTGGCTCATAACATATTATGACTAACATTGCAAAGAATGGAAATTCCAGAACAAGTAAGAGTGCTCATGTAGAATTTGTACATAGACCAAGAGGCAGACCTTGGAACAAAACAAGGGGATATTGTATGTCTTAAAATCAGGGAAGGTATGCATCAGGGTTGTATCATTTCACTATATTTATTCAATCTATCTGCTGAACAAATAATCTGTGACATTGGGCTATATGAGGAAGAAAGTGGCATCAGGATTAGAGGAAGGCTCATTAACAACCTGCAGCATGCAGATGATACAACCTTGCTTGCTGAAAGCAAAGAGAACTGATGAGGATCGAAGACCATACCTTCAGTGTGGATTACAGCTCAATGTGCAGGAAAAAAAAATTCTTACAAATACACCAATAAACAACATCATGATCAATAGAGAAAAGGCTGAAGTTTGTACAGGATTTCATTTTTTGGGGGGGTGGGGGTGGGGGGGATCCACTATTAATGTTCATGGAATCAGTAGTCAAGAAATCACATGACATATTCCACTAGGCAAATCTACTGCAAAAGAGCCCTTTAAAGTGTTAAAGAGTAAAAACATCACTTTGAGAACTAAGCCAGGGTGTATTTTTAGTCACCTCATATGCCTGTGAAAGCTGGACAATGAACAGGGACGACTGGAGAAGAACCAATGCATTTGAGTTATGGTGTTGGCAAAGATGTTGAATCGACATCCCATGGACTGCCAGAAGGACCAACACATCTGCTCTGGGAGACGTATGCATGGATTGCTCCTTTGAAGTAAGGATGACAAGACTTCGTCTCTTGTCTTTCCTTGGACATGTTGTCAGATGGGGACCCTCATACAGTGCTGGTGGAACTGTAAAATGGTGCAAACAATGTGGGAAGTAGTACTGCACTTCCTCAAAATGTGGGGAATAGAAATACCATGTGATCCAACAATTCCTTTACTTGTTATATAAAACCCATTGCCATCACATCAATAGATGATTTCTGAGACTGCAAATCTTTACAGAAGCAGATAGCCTCATCTTTCTCCCGTGGAGCAGCTGGTGGGTTTGAACCACTTACCTCAAGGTTAACAGCCTGACACCTAACCCACAGAGCTAGAAGAAAAAAAAGAGCCAGGATAGAAATAGATATATGCATACCCAAATTCATCACAGCATGATTCACAATAGGAAAAAGATGAAACAACTTCAATACCCATCACTGGAAGAATGGATAAACAAACTTTGGTACATAAACACAATGGAATCGTATGCAACTTTAAAGAACAATGAATCTGCAGAACACATCATAACATGGATGACGACATTATGATGAATGAAAATAGTTATTAGTTAATCACAAAAGGATAAACATTACATGAGACCACTATTGTAAAAAGACAAGAATAAATGTTCACACTAAAAGAAACATTATACATGGAATATTCTCCAGAACAGACCATATAGTTAGGCCACAAATTGATAAATTTTAAAACATCAAAATGCTAGAAGCCGTCTTCTCAGATGACAATGCTATGAAATTAGAAATCAACAACAGGAGGATCAAGGAAACAAAATCAAATACCTGGAAACTGACTAACCCCCTGCTGAAAAGCCACTGGGGAGTAGAACAAATAAAAAGTGAAAAAATTAAATTTCTTGAAGCAAATGAAAATGAAACACAACATACCAAAGCTTTTGGAACATAGCAAGAGCAGTGCTTATCGGGTAAATTATAGCACTAAATGCACACACCCAAAAAGAAGAAAAAAACCAAATCAACACATTAACACAACACCTCCAACAATGAGAAAAAGACCAGAAAAGTAATCTAACAGTCATCAGAAGAAAAGAAATAATAACTTACTGTTGTTAAGTGCCCTGAGTCATTCCGACTCATAACAACAATGTATAGGGTTTCCAAGGAGCAGTTGGTGAGCTTGAACTGCCGGCCTTACAGTTCAGACCGATTTTGCAGTCCAGCGTATTAACTCACAGTGCCTCACCAAGGCTCTACAATAAAGATTAGAACAGAAATAGATTAATTAGAAAACAGAAAAACAATAGAGAGAATCAACAAGACAAGAAGCTGGTTCTTCAAAAGGATTAAAAGAAGTTTTCTTTGTAGGTGACCATGAACGGGAGAGGGCGGGAAGGGAAGTCCCTGGAAGTTAATTTAGGTAAAAATATACAGTACGAGGGAGGTGGGCAAACAATAAAAAAGACAGAGGCAAAGAAAGATGTGAGAGGAATGCAAGAGTTAAAGGCAGCAGAGATCATTTACTTATCGACACAACCCTGCAATAATGGTGATTAGGCTGAATGGATGGGGGAGGGAGAGAGAAACTAGATCGATGAGTGTATCTAGGTTTGACGGAAGTTAAGTGTACATAGATATTCACCTTTGATGCAACTATATCCATGAATGTGGAGGCGCATACAGAGACAAAGCTATGAAAACTTCTTAAATATAAACCCAACTTTGAGGGAATGAATCCCTATGGCACAGGTACACCAAGATTCTGGTGTAACAGTCCACAAAGACGATATTTCAAACCCCTGCAGGGAGTGATACAGCTGTTTGGGGCCTCAATTGGCGATGGCCCTTAGAGGATGGTATCCAGACCCAGTGTGTGGGCCTCCCAGATCCCTTCTGGCCCCTGGTGCTAAGCACACCCCTAGTTAGTATACTTGAAAGGGTAGTACATGGAGCAGAAAACCAGTATTTGCTCATCTGCTTAACTCTTTTCCAGTCTGTTATTGGTTGCTATGGAATTAATGATGACTCCTGGCAACCCATTCTGGAAGGACAAAGTAGAACTGCTCCACGTCATTTTCAAGGCTCCGACCTTTGGGATGCAGAGCTCCAGGTCTGTCTTCTAAAGGGCCTCTGTATGGTTTCAAACCACCAATCTTTAGGCTAGTCATCAAGCACTGCCCCATCCAGAAATACTAGAATCATAATTTCTTACAGTTGAATCATGATTCTACTGTTTTATATTTTAGAATTCTAACAATAAGTGAGAATTTGAACCTGAACACAGAATTCTTAGCTTCTGTAATTCTAGAGGTCTGTAAGAGAAGGCATGGAGTCATGGAGTGGTGCGTGGGTTAATGCGCTGGTCGGTTTGAACCACGAATTCGGTGGTTCAAGCTCACCAGCCGCTCCTGGGAAGCCCTATACAGGGTTGCTATGGGTCGGAACCAACTTGACAGCACTTAACAGTAACAACCACAATATAAGAGGTTGTGATTCTATTATTTTATATTTAGTATTCTACTAATAAATAGGACTTCTGGTGTGGTGCTGTAAGATTAGCATTAGACTACATGCCACAGGTCTGCAGTTCAAACCCAGCAGCTGATCCTCTATAGGGTCACTGTGAGTTGGAACCTACTCAACGGCACTAACAATGACAGTAACAATAATAAATAAGAATTTCAACCTGAGTGCAGAATCGTTGTTCTAAAGTGCTGTAGAGTCGATTCTGACTCAAAGCAACCCTGTATAGGGTTTCCAAGGAATGACTGGTGCGTTTGAACTGCTGTCCTGCAGCACCACACCAAAACTCCTATAGAATTGTTAGCGTCTATAATTCTATGATTCTGAATTCTTTCGTTCTAAAGGTCTTTGCCTGACATTCCCAGCAGCCGGAGCACAGGAAGCTGCATAGCAACTTCCTCTGGGTGGCAGGACTTGAGCCGCCTGGAGGAGATCAAAGGTTGGGGGACAGCTGGTTTGGGTCTCTCAGAAGGGAAGGGTCATGACCTCTACTTAGTCATCTTTTCCTGGACCTGTGGTTTTGTGCTGTGTTTGGGTTGTGTGTTATTCCTAGGGTGCCCTAGTTCCCCTCCAGGGGCTCTTCCTTATCTCCTCCTCCAGACCAGCTTCTGTTCACATGAGGGGCCCCAAGGCCACCATCAAGCTCAGCTGACCATGGCGCTAGCAAGTCCATGTCCAGAAGTCAGGAAAACAACCAGTGCTGACGCCGGATGCTTGTTGAAAAAGAGAAAAAACAAACAAGTGAAGAGGCTCTGGAGTTGCCTGGGTACCCAGAAAGAGGTTCTGCTCTGTGTGAGATGGAGTTCAGGGTGGGACAGTCAGGGCCTTCTGGGGGACTTCCGTGACTTTCCTGACTATGGTCGATTGTCATACATTTGCCATGGAGTATGAGGGAGAAGGGATGAGCGAGGCCACTTAGGAGACAGGCCCGGAGAGGGGATTCACGCAGAGTGAGGAGCAGGACCCCATCACCTACCACCCAGCATAGGTGTGAGCACCAAGCTCTGGGGCTGGACTCTAGGCCTGCTGAGAGGGGACAAGCAGAAAGGACAGCAACCGGATCCTGGGTGGGATGGGTGACAAACAGTGAGAGAGCCCAACGGTGCTAAGAGGGGAGTAAGGGCATTTGGGGGTTATACATAGGTTCACAGCCAGGGTCAGCTGGCCAAGCTGGCCGACCCTATCTGCGTGGCTCAGGCATCTCTAGCATGGGTTTTGCAGCTAGATTCATTTGGCCTTGAACTCTTTTCCCATGACTTACTCTGAATGGTTCAATCCCACAGATGAGTCAGAACTGACTCCACAGCACATAACCACCACTACCACAGATGAGGCGTAATATAAGAAATACCCATATAGCCTTTGCTTAAGTTCATCTTAAGTTCATCTATCATTAACATTTTCCACTGTGGCTTTCTCCCTCATGCTCTATTGACATGTATGTCTAAAGATGGACCACCAATTGATTCCAACACAGGGCAAACCCATGTGTGTTAAGTGGAACCACACTCCATGGCATTTTCATGGCTGTGATCTTTGGGTAGCAGATAACCAGGCCTCTCTTCCGATGCACCTCTGAGTGAGTTCAAATTGCAAACTATCCTATTAGTTTACACAACCGAGGGACTCCCTTTGTGTAACTATGTAGGAGTCTAAATATATACAGACCTATAAATCTGTATCTGTCCGGGGAGCATAGTGGCCCTGTAGGATAGCACTGAATTGCAAATCACAAGGTCAATGGCTTGAGCCCACCAGCCCCTCCACAGGAAAAAGATGAGGCTTTCTGCTCCCACAAAGACTTATACAGGGTCATTATGAGTTGGAGCCGACTCAAAGGCATGCAACAACAACAACAACAACAAATCTATATCTTTGTCAAAATACATATATTTTGCTGAACTATTTGAGTTGCAGACATCAGGAGAATTCCTCCTGATTCTTCACCATCTCTCTCTTTTTTGTTTTCTCTTTTAACTTTTTATTGTGAATTGAGTGAAGGTTTACAGACAAGATCACTCAGTTTACAGTGAACAAATTGTATACTTTGTTTCATTGCAATAATTACAACCCCTTCCTTTCAACAGCTATCCTTTCTCCCTGTGGCACACCATTTACATTTTATATTTCACAAATGAACAAAGCAAGATATTTGATGTATACATACAAACCAAAAAATATATATTCATTTATATGTCTAAAGGGCACATTCTACAAGCCAGCTTCCTGCCTGTAGGCACACAGTCTTATTCAGTCCATGGGCCTAGAACCTGCAACTGCTCTGTCTCACCATGCCTCTGCTGTCTCCACTTCTCTGGGGAGGGATCTCACAGTGCACTCATGTTCTTCCTTCTTGATGGCTCTGGGATCATCTGTTCCTGAAATGAAAGATTAACTACTCCCCTCTTTTACTTATACATCTTCTATAATTACCGTTGTGACAATCACAATTAATCCTGCTAACAACTGAATCATAAAATCCTATCAGCATCACCCCCCATCCCCTTTCACCAGATCCATCTGGAAAAGAGGAAAACTATTCACTGGAGATTCTACCTTCCCCTCCTCATTCAGAAACTAAGCACACTCATGGAAGCTTGTAAGCCAGCCACTTCATGACTTTAAATCCCCCCAATTTTTGATAGCCAATATCTAAATTGCCCGTCCCTATCAACCCAGTGCTCTAAGGAAACAAGGATGTTCCATGATATGAAGAATTCTTCCATTCTGGTTGGAATTCTGAGCAACAGCATCTATAAACAGCATCTATAAAAAGTCCAGTTCATTAAATTATAGCACTTTACATCTGCTCACAGTATCAAACATCTTTATCTTCATCCGGTCAAGTTCTGCTCAGCTACCCCTCCAAGCTAGGTTATAGCCATCCAAGCTAGGTTAATTGGGTACCAGCTGCAAGTTTGGGAGTTCACCATACATACCTCCCTGCATTTCAGACCAACTGGTTCCCCAGGGGCTAGGTCAGAGGAGTTCACACCTCTCTTTAAACTCAAACCAGCCAGCCCTTCCTCTTATCTCTCCCATCTCAAGGTCAATAGGTGTCAATGGACTGTGGCCAAACTCAGCCCATATCTTCACAGCTGCCCTTCTTCCACTTCCACTCACAAGTAGACACAGATGGTCACCAGCATGTATCTCTTAAGTAAAAGGACATTCTCCTACATTTCTAATGACCAAATTAGGAACTATAACATTTCTATCCTGATGTGGCACTGTAGAGTAAGCACTGAATTGCTAACCACAAGGTTGGCGACTCAAAACCACCATCCACCGCTTGGAAACCCTATACAGGGTCACTATGAGTCGGAACCAACTTGATGGCACCTAATAACAATAATCATAATAGGGTCAATAATACAATTCATATGCGAACATCCTCAGTTGTTCCAATTATTCCACATACTACTATATAGTTGATTCCAATTCCAAATCTTTAGGGAAGCAGATAGCCTCAGCTTTTTCCCATGGAGTGCCTGGTGGGTTTGAACCGCCAAACTTGGGGTTAGCAGCCCAATGCTAAACACATAGTGCTACCAGAACTCCCTCATTGTGTCCCTTAGAGCTTGTTTGTTTGTTTCTTTTTTAACTCCCAAGATGCATTTAAGCAATCATGTTTCTTTTGTCTCCTTTGATCTAGAGCAAAGGACTGTGAACCACAAGATCCGTAATTTGAGCCCGCTAGCTGTTCCATGATAGAAAGATGAGGAATTCTGTTCCCATGAAAATTTAAATCTTCGGAAAACCTATATTAGGATCACTATGAGTCCGAACTGACTCGAAGACACTTAACAAACAACAATGGATTTGTTTATGAATTTATTTACCTATAAACGATCTCTTTGGATAGTTCCCTATTACTATTACTAAACATTTTGATCAAAGATTCTATGGCATAATCCTGATCAAAAGGGGGGGAAATGCAAAACAGAATTTCACATTCTTTTAGTGTCCAGACTTTTGGGAGCCATGGAGGCTTAATGAACCCCTGAAACTATTGCCCTGGGATAATCTTTAAACCTTAAACCAATAACATTCCCTGAATTCTTCTTAAAACCAAATAATATTTAGCTTAATTAGTAACGAATGTCTTCCTTGAGCATTGTGGCCTTTTAAGATCTATCTATAAGGGATAAAATTGACAACCTAAAAGATTTGCTAGGAAACTTTGGGGCAGAGAGCTTGTTACTGGGGAGGAACAACCCAGGCAAGGAGGATGAAAACAGTGGCAAGACTTGAAGAATGTCATTAATGTCACTGAATTATACTTGTAGAAACTGTTCAGTTGGTGTGTGATTTGATATATATATATATGTAGCTAGATATTCTGAACAACAACAAAATAAACTATAAAATATATATATATATACCTGAAACCTGAAGTCAATCTCCCAAAAAAAAAAAAAAAACACATCAAAAACATTTTTTTAGGTCTTTTCATCCATTCCACTGTTACCATTGTTTTGTTGTAATGAACTATTTAAGTTCTGACTCATAGGAACCCTGTATAGGTTCGATTGTGTGGATCATGACAAGCTATGGACAACATTAAGAAGTATGAGTATTCCAGAACACTTAATTGTACTTCTAAGAAATCTGT
>NW_006408594.1:3887130-3916097 GCF_000296735.1 Chrysochloris asiatica | reverse complement strand
CGTTCCACTGCTATTCATAAGGTTTTCAGTAGCTAAACATTCAGAAGTAATAGCTTCTCCTTCTTCCTAGTCTATCTTAGTCTGGAAGCTCAGCTACAATCTGTGCCCCCCTGGGCAACCCGGCTGGTATTTAAAATACCAGTGGTGCAGTTTCCAGCAGCACGCACATGGCACCATAGTATAACAAACTGACAGACGAATGGTGGATATAAATTATGTTTAGTGCCATCAAGTCAATTCTGACTCATAACAATCTTGTATAGAAGTTTCCTTGAGATTCAAACTGACCTTGTTGTCAAGTGCTTATCCTACAGTACCATTTGTGCCTATACAATTTGCTGACATTAACTATATCTACATGGTGTTATCATCACCACTATTTATTTCTAAAATGTTTACATCACTCCAAATAGAAGCTCTATACTCATTAAGGAATAACTCTACATTGGTCCACCCTGGACCCCAACCCCTGATAACCACTGTCTATGTCCTGTCTCTGTATTTTACCTATCCAAGAGATTTCATATCGGTAGGGTCATATCATATTTGAATTTTGTATCTGCCTTATTTCACTCAGCATCTTCATTTCAAGGATCATGTAAGTTGTAGGTAACAGGTAACATGGGTCAGAAATTCATTTCTTATTTTGGTTGAGTAATAGTCCAGTGTGGAGTCCTGGTGTGACACTGTGGGTTAATGTGTCAGACTGCAAAGTCATTTGAACTGCAAGGTTGGTAGTTTAAGCTCACCAGCTGCTCCAGGTCGCCTTGGGTCTAAATCGACTTGATGGCACTTAACAACAACAATAGTCCATTGTATGAAAATACCCTCATTTTGTTTATTCATATGGATGGACATGAGGGGATTTTTCTACCTTTTTTTGGTTGCTGTGAATAATGACATGGATACCTTTTTGAGTTCCTGCTCTAGGTTGTTTTAGCTAGGAGTGGAATTGCTATGTTATATGGTAATTCTATATTTAACTTTTTGTGGAGTCCCCAAACTGTCTTCATGGTGTCTGTGACATTTTATATTCACACCGGTGATACACAAGGGTTCCAATTTCTCCACATCTTAACCAACACCTGTTCTGTTTTCTGGGGGTAACCATCCTTGTGGGTGCAACGTGGTGTCTCGCTGTGGTTTTCATTTGCATTTCCCTAACGACGGCGGGTTAATGCACTGGACTGCAATGTCAGTTTGAACCACAAGGTTGATGGTTCAAGCTCACCAGACCCTCCTTGGAAACCCTATACAGGGTTGCTATGGGTCATAGCTGACTTGATGGCACTTAACGACAACAAATGACTGGTGTAGTCAGGTCTGAGACCTGTCATGGGGATGACACATTCATGACTCAAAAGCAGCTACCACCAACAACAATGACTAATTACCTCGAGCATCTTTTCATGAGCTTTTTGGCCATTTATATGTCTTCTTTGGAGAAATATCTATTTAAGTCCTTTGCTCATCTTTTAATTGTGTTGGTTGTCTTCTTGTTAAGTTGTAGGTGCTCACAATGTTTAACCCTAATCAAACATATCATTTGCCACTCGTCTTTCACTTTGTTTTACAGTAGTAGGTTGTGAGTTGCTGTGATTCTGGAAGCGAAGCTATGCCACCGGTATTTTAAATACCAGCAGGGTCACCCATAGTAGACAGGTTTCAGCTGAGCTTCCAGACTAAGACAAACTAGGAAGAAGGGGAAACGAACTATTTCTGAATGTTTAGCTACTGAAACCTTATGAACAATAGCAGGAGAACACTGTTAGACATAGTATCAGAAGATGAAAACATTATGAATAATAGCAGTTCATTGTCAGATGTAGTGCTGGAAGATGAATCCCTTAGGTTGGGAGGCACTCAAAATACAACTTGGGAAGTGCTGCTTCCTCAAAGAAAAGTTGACTATAATGGTGTGAATGGAGTAAGATTTTGAGACCTTCATTTGCACAGTTATTAATGGATGCTGCAAGCATCCATTAATAATTAGAACATGGACTGTATGAAGTATGAATCTAAGAATACTAGAAGCTGTCAAATACTAAATGGAATGCATAAAGATCAGTATTCTAGGCATTGGTGAGCTGAAATGGACTAGTATTGACCATTTTCAATCAGACAATCATACAGCTTACTATACCTGGAATGACACATTGAAGATGAATGACGTTGAATTCATGGTCAAAAAGAACATTCCAAGGACTTATGGCAAGATGGCAGACTAGGAAGACATGCTTCACAGACCCTCTACAACAAAGATACGGGAAACCAAATGAAACAGACACAGAGTACAATCCTAGAACCCTGAGCCTCAGAGGAAAGGCTAGAGAAGTAGATTGAATACCTACTGGGAGGAGAAGCTGAGAAAGGAGGCTGACTGGGGAACGGACTACCTTATTGCTGGTCAGACACAGTGGGGCCATCTTGAACTTTTGTGATTGTAAGTAACTTTGGAGAGACAGACCTGACAGCACAGATTCACATGGTAGATGGACAAGTGTGAGGTGGGGGCTGGCTGCGCAGCTTTGGTGTGCCACTCTGGTGCCTGGATTCAGGTGGTCTTGGCTTCACATCTCCAAATCCTGCAGTCACCAGACCAGCATCTAACCAGTCATGCTGCCCCCAGCTTCCCTGTGGTCCTTACAGATACTGAAACCAGATCCATCAAGGGCCCCCTGATGGACTAGTGTCCTGAACATAGATAACAGATAACACTGAGGCCAATAGAAAGTCCATCGAGGGCCAGGAACTCTGCTGTCACATCCCTTCCATAACCACCTTATGAGCCCCTTGAATTGCAGGAGGCCCCCAGAGATTTCTCCCCTCTGAGTCCAACAACTGAATTTTTTTTTACACATACAACAGTCCCACAATGCCCCAGAGACAACAGACAATTTTAGCTCACACGAAGAAACAAGAGAAAATGGTTCAAACGACCAAGATGCAAAAGCAGAAAATATTTCTGAGAAAGAAAAAGTAATGGAACTAACTGAAAAAAAATTCCGATGAATGATAATTAGGTACCTTCAAAGGATCGGTAGAAAGATGGAAGAAAGCAAGGAGAATACAATAAAAATTTTAGAAGAATCCAAGAAAACACTACAAGAACAAACAGATGAAATAAATTCAAATTTTGAAACAATACAAAACCTGCAATTAGAAATTCAGAAGATTTCAGAAATAGACAATACATTGAAAGGACAAAGGAGTAGATGAGAATCAATGGAAGCCAGACTTAGTGAGCTTGAAGACAAAGCTCTCAATACCTGTGTGCTAGACGAAAAATCAGAATAAAGAATGAAAAAAGAATATGAAGAAAGCCTAAGTTATGTGGGACCTCATGAAGAGGAACAACTTAGGCATGATCAGAATCCCAGAAAAGGAAGACATAATAAAAAAGCTCAGAGAAAATTGTCCAAGAGTTGTTGGAAGAAAACTTCCCTAATAGCATGAAAGATCAGATGATAAGCATACATGAAACTAAAAGAACCCCAAACAGGATAAATCCCAAAAGAAAGTCACTAAGACATTTCATAATCAAACTTTCCAAAATCAAAGACAAGGAAAGAATCCTGAGAGCAGCTAAGTTACCTACAAAGGAGAACGAATAAGACTTAGCTCTGATTTCTCAGCAGAAACCATGCAGACAAGAAGGCCATGGGAGGACATATACAAAACTCTGAAAGGAAAAGACTGCCAACCAAGAATCACACACTCAGCAAAGTAGTCCTTCAAATATGATGGCGAAATTAGGGCATTTCCTAATAAAACAGAAGTTAAAGGAATTTATAATGACCAGACCAACTTTACAAAAAAAAGCTAAAGGGTATTCTTTGGACTGAGACCCAACAGCAGCAAACAACAACCTGAACTTACCATATATGACAACACCACCCAGAACTCAATCCAGATTAGAAGTATTTAAAATGAAACCAAAAAAA
This sequence comes from Chrysochloris asiatica, assembly GCF_000296735.1. Lineage (NCBI taxonomy): Eukaryota > Metazoa > Chordata > Mammalia > Afrosoricida > Chrysochloridae > Chrysochloris > Chrysochloris asiatica. The sequence continues at coordinate 3,912,153 of NW_006408594.1, read as the reverse complement.
CTTTCATGACTAAAAATGGAACCAGAGATATCAATGTATAATGAAATCAACTACAAAGCAAAAAGAGGGAATTGTATAGATACAGAGCTTCCAAATAACAAGGAAGTCAATTAAATTTCAAGATAAAACAGACTGTTTTAAACAAGGAAAAAAATAATTATAGGGTAACCTTAAAGAAAAATAATACACCTGCACATCAAAATAAAAGAAGGAAAACTGGCAAGCTCTAGAAAACATTTAATGCAACAAAAGTAAAAATGACAAGGAAATCCATGAACAAAACTAACTCAGCATAGAAAATTACATGGAACAAAGAATCCAGCAGCACCACACACACACACACAAAATACAAAGAAAAATTACAACAATTCATATCTATTGATAATTACACTGAATGTAAATAGATTAAGCGTCCCAGTTAAGATAAATAAAGAGCAGAATGAATAAGAAAACAGGATCTTTCAATGTGCTGTCTTCAAGAAACGTATTTTAAAAATGGAGACAGCCTAAATGCCCATCAACAGAAGAATGGTTAAACTTTGGTACAGACACACAATGGAACACTACAAAACACTGAAGAACAGTGATGAATCTGTGAAACACCTCACACCATGGACCTGGAGGACATTGTTGTTGTTGTTGTTATGTGCCGTGGAGTCAGTTCCAACTCATAGTGACCCTCTACAGGGTTTCCGAAGCTATAAATCTTTATGGGAGCAGAAAGCCTCATCTTTTTCCCGCAGAACAGCTGGTAGTTTTGAACTGCTGACCTTGTGGTTCTCAGCCTGATTCATAACCACTACGATACCAGAACTCCTTGGAGGACATTATTATGCTGAGTGAAATTAGTCAGTCACAAAAGGATAAATATTGTATGAGACCAATGTTATAAAAAGTTTTCTTAAAGGGTGATTTTCTTGATAAAAGAGACACTCTATGATGGTTGGGAGGGGGCAGGGTTTGGAGATGAGGGAAGGAAAAATTATTCATGGGCTAGAGGGCAGACACAGGTTGACATGGGTGACAGGGCAGGCAATATAAAAGAAGAAGGAAGTTCGCAGAGAAAGATGAAGATAGTGGGGAATGCAATAATTAAATTGAATAGAGATGTTGTTGTTACCCATAGCAACCCTGTACAGAGTTTCCAAGGCTACAAATCTTTATGGGAGCAGAAAGCCTCATCTTTCTCCCGCGGAGCGGCTGGTAGTTTCGAACTGCTGACCTTAAGGTTCACAGCCCGATTCGTAACCACTACACTACCACAGCTAAATGCTGTTAACTGTTGGTACCTTTAGGGGATTGCAACCATGTAGTAAAAACAGTATATGATTTGTTGAATGTAAAACTGATGTTCTGCTCTGTAAACCTTCACTCAATTCAAAATAAAAAGTTTTTAAAAATGAGAATAAGTCATCTGATTTTTGTTGCTGTTGATGAGAATATTCAGAGCAGTGCAAACAGCCACTCAACAATTTCTACATGCACAAGTCAGGTGACATTCTTCAAGTTATGCAAGCGCCTCACTCTCCTTTTCTGAGCTGTTCCTCTCCCATTAACATAAACTCACTGCCCTCTAAGGTTCCTATCGAATTTTTCAAGTTGCTGTTGTCAGTTTGGTCCCTTGTACATAGACCTTAAAAGAGCTCAGTGTTCAAGGCTGACATTCTTAACTATATTCACAACTATTGCTTGATTGTAAGAAGGCTTCAGGGGATAATTTTGGTTTAAGATTTAAGGAATATCTCAGAGCAATAGTTTTCAGGGATTTCTCCAGTTTACCTGGCTCCAGAATGTCTGGATTCTCTGATAATTTGACAGTCAGCTCTGCATTTTCCCCCTTTTGACCAGGCTTCTTCTGTAGAATCTTTGATCAAAGTTTTCAGTAATAGTAGGTCCCATCCAGTTTTTCTGGTCACATGACAAAGGAGGCAGTTGCTCATGAAGGCAATTAGATAAATTTCATTTTCTCCTCCTACACACGACTCTCCTTCTTCCTTTGTTGCTCCAGGAATAGTAGAGACCAGTTGTTGTGTCTTGGATGGCCAGTGGCAAACTTTGAAGACCATCGGCACTACACAACAAACTGGGAGGTTAAACAGAATCCCTAAACTGCACCAATAAATAATATCATGATAAATGGAGAAAAGACTGAAGTTATCAAAGACGTCATTTTAGTTGGATCAAAAAGCAATGCTGATATAAAACTGATGTTCTCCCATGTAAACTGTCACATAATTCACAATAAAACTTACACACACAAAAAATCAATGCTGATGAACGCAGCTGTCAAGAAATCAAACGTTTGATATTGCATTAGGCAAATCTGCTGCAAAAGATTTCTAAAAAGCAAAGATGTCACTTTGAGGATTCAACTGCGCATAACACAAGCCAGGTAACTGTCAGTCACCTAAGATGCAGGCAAAACCGGGACAATGAATAAAAAATTCTGGAATTGGTATATTTGAATTATGGTGTGGGCAAAGAATGTTGAAAGTACTATGGACTGCCCAAAGAACAAACAAATCTGTCTTGAAAGAATTACAGCCAGAATGTTCCTTGGAAGCCAAGAGGGCCAGACTTTATCTTACGTACTTTAGACATGTTATCTGAAAGGACCAGTCCCTGAAAAAGGACATCTTTCTTAGCAAAGTAGAAGGTCAGTGATAAGAGGAAGGATTGACACAGTAGTTGCAGCAATGGGCTCAAACATGACAATAATTGTGAGGATGACGTAAGACCAGGGCAGAGTTTCGTTCTGTTGTGCATAGGGTCATTATGAGTCAGCTGACTCGATGGCACCTAACAACAACAAAACATGTTGCTAAGCCAATTAGCTGTGATGTCCCATGAAACCGTGGCCCTAAACCTCCAAAGCAAGGAACCAGATTCTGTGAACTCAGCTACTATTGCTCTCTCTCTCTCTCTTTTTTTTTTTTGTCATTATAATTATATCTGCCACGTAGGTTTTACCAATTTAACTTTTTACAGGTGTACAGCTTATGAACAACAAATACATTACTAGGCTGTGCAACCTTCCCTTTAATTAATATGATTTTTTCCATCACCATAAACTGAAACTCAGTGTACAATAAACAATAAACCCTCTTTTCTTGTTCTTTCCTACCCCTGATAACTACAAATAAACTTAGATCTGTACGCATTTGCCTATTTTTGCCTTTTTATACAATGAAGTTTCCTTTTCTCATTACCAAAGAAGCGTGTGCTCATTTGTTAAACTTAAACACTATGTAGTTGTTGCTGTTCAGTGCTGTGGAGTGGGTTTGAACTCACAGCGACCCTGTACAGGGTTTCTGAGGCTTTTAAAAATCTTTGCGGGAACAGAAAGCCTCATCTTTCTCCCACAGAGCAGCTGGCGGGCTGGAACCAAAGACCTTGTGATTTGCAGTCCAATGCTTATGGTATGAAACCACCACGCTCTCTCTAAAACAATATAGAAACATGTAAAAATAAAAGTCCACTTCTTACTCATGATCCAATTCTACTTCTCAGAAAAAGGGGTCACTAATAATGGGGTGAGTGCACAGACACACACACACAATACACACACATCACACATACACCATCCACTCTCTCAGCCCACTTCAGCAGCATGGTGTTAATGATAATTTTAATCAATCTCTCATGCACATTTATTGGTCAGAAGCCCAGTGTCTCCCTCTTGAGGTGTCTTCCAGGATCGTCTGAAGCTCCCAGGGTTCTATCTCCCCAGGTTCTGTAGCTCTCAGCCCATGAGCTCAGCCCTTGCTCCTTGAAGCAGGATTGGTGATGGCAGAATTGATGGGTCCAGAGGACTTCCAGCTGAAGCCTCATATGGCATTGCCTGCTCACCAGTGCCTGACCTCTGGCTCTGAGCTTGAGTCATCTACAGACCATTAAGGCACTTTCTTCTCTACCCACTGGCCTGGGTCAGAACCATTTGTTGGGTCAGATGGCAACTAATCCCAGTGACCCAGGGGCCTGGATCTCATTTTACCTGGGGTTCCCAGGCCCGCCCTTAAATTTGCCCACCTCTTTCTAGGTTAAGGAAGGAGCCATCTTGAGGGTTGGCTAAGAAAATGGAATCAGCCTGCCATGGATATGTTCCTTCTCCATCTATCAAAAAGAAGTGATAATAACCAAAAGCACCAATCTTTTATGAAAAACAAAGTAACAAAAAACATGGCCACTGACTCATGGTGACCCCATGTATGCAGACTAGAGCTACACTCCATGGGTGGTCAAGATTCCAATCACCAGGCCTTTCTTCTGAGGTGCTCCTGGGTGGATTCAATCTTCTGGTTAGCAGTTGAACACTAAGCAGTCTGTGCTACCCAGGGACTCTTGTCTTACAGCAACACCTACCAATCAGTCATTGAATACATAGGCTGGCACATAATAACTGCTTAATGAACATGAGCTGTTATTATAGCCTTTCTAATTTCTCCCAGTTTTAACAAAAAAATATGTATTTTTCTTAATTCACTTTCCTCCATTAATATCCTGCAGGTGTTTTCCTGTCTGCAGATGCTGTCCTCTCCCTCTGGAAAGGGCCAGACAGACAGACAGACAAATATCTGTTGGGTCAAAATCCTGTCTCAGGAACAGCACTCTCCTGGTCCCCTGTCTTCTTTACATTTGGATTCATTTGGATTTGGTTTCCATTTGTAGTCTTCAGTCACTTTAAATGCAAAGGCTGCTGATACAGTATCAACGGTCACTTTATCTTTTTGTTCTTATCGGTGTCAGTCAAAATTGCCTACATCTATAATCTTGCCTTTTAATTAACAAACAGCTTCTTAGTGTGATCTGGGTATATCGAATTAAGACTACTTAGCACTGCTCAAAAAAGCAACTGTAGGGAGCTTAGTTAAACTTTAGTTCAGCTAGATCAGTTAAAGTTTAACTCTTAAACTGTCACCTACATTTTCGGTGCATTGTAGTGGGAGATTGTGTTTGTCTTTCTGTTCATCATTTGACTCGTAATTGACGTAACTCAGAAGAAGTGGGTAAGAGGTCAGACCCCACAGAGTGAGGTTGTAAAGCAGGCAAGGGACCAAGAGAGCTAGCCTAGGGCAGGAAAGGGGAAGCCAGCCAAAAGAAGGGTCCTGGGGCTGGTCCTGGACATCATCACCTTTGGGCTTGCCCCCTCCTTGCTTCTGCTCTAGTTGGGGACCTGGGAGTCCTTCTGGCTTCTCTCTCACCCCTATAAGCAAGTCCTATGGGTTTGTTCTCCTAATTATTTCTCACCCTCTATCCATCTTTCCACCTCCATTATCATCTCTTTAGTTCAAGGTGCCTCGTCTTTTACCTGGATGGCTGAGATGGCCTCTAATGGTCACCTCTTCTTGCCTTTCAACAACCCACTGTCCTTATTTCAGTGGAGGCACATTTGTAAACAGTACTGCTGCTTTAGAGCTCCTTCCTCTTGGCATCAGGGCATTTGTAGAAGAAAAGTCAGAGTAACATTGTTGGGAAGCAAGAAACTGGAAATCACCCGAAGACCTATATCAATAGTAGCATGTGAGTTTCCCATCACTGCTTGTCAGTTAGCCAATGCTGCTGGAACAGAGACACCATAAATAGGTAGCTTTGACAAACAGAAATTTATTCTTCTAGTTTGTTGTTGTTGTTGTTATGTGCCATGGAGTCAGTTCCGACTCATAGCAACCCTGTACAGGGTTTCCAAGGCTGTAAATCTTTACGGCAGCAGAAAACCTCATTTTTCTCCCGTAGAAAAAAAAAGCTGGTAGTTTTGAACTGCTGACCTTGCAGTTCACAGCCCAATTCATAAACATTATGCTATCAGAGCTCCTTATTCTTCTAGTTTAGGAAACTAGAAGTCTGAATTTAGGGTACCAGCTCGGGAAAGGCTTTCTCGCTGTGTGTGAGGAAGTTCCTTGTTTCTTCTGCTCCATGTGGCATCTTTCTTTTGCCATCACTGCCTTCTTGTTTAATCTCTTTTATATCATAAAAGAGATTGATATAAGACACATCCTACAAAACACTACCAAAAGAGACCTACAAAAATGGAAGACTGCTCCATGCTCCTGGACAGGAAGACTTAACATTGTGAAAATGTCAATACTGCCCAAAGCAATTTACACATGTAATGCAATCCCAACCCAGATTCCAACAACATTCTTCAAAGAGATGGAAAAAACTATTACAAACTTTATATGGAAAGGAAAGAGACCCAGGATAAGCAAAGCACTGCTTAAGAAGAATAAAGTTGGAAACCTCTCACTCTCCGACTTCAAAATTTACTACACAGCTACAGTGGTCAAAACAGCTTGGTACTGGTATAATGAAAGATACATTAATCAATGGAACAGAATCGAGAATCCAGAAATTAACCCATCTACATACAGCCAACTGATGTGTTACAAAACACCTAAATATATTGCATGGGGAGGTGATAGTCTCTTCAACAGATGATGCTGGCAGAACTGGAAAGTGATATGCAAAAAACTGAAACAAGACCTTCACCTCACGCCTAATACAAAAACCAACTCAACATGGATTAAAGACCTAAATGTGAATCCCAGAATTATGAAGGCCATCAATGAAAAAATAGGGACAAATGTGAGAGCAGTAATTTAGGGAATACACAGACTACAAAACATTTTAAAAACTGCACAAACAAAAGTAGACAAAATAGATGAGTGGGACATACTAAAAATTAAAAACTTACATGCATCAAAAGACTTCACCAGAAGAGTAAAAAGGGAACCCACAGAATGAGAAAAAATCTTTTGCAATGACACATCAGACAAGAGACTTATTTCTAAAATATATAGGAAACTACAACACCTCTACAAGAAAAAGAGAAATAACCCAATTAAAAAATGGACACAGGACATGAACAGACACTTCACCAAGGAGGAGATCCGGGCATCCAACAAACATATAAAGAAATGTTCACGATCACTAACCTTAGAGAGATGCAAATCAAAACAACAATGAGATATCATCTCACACCACCAATAACAGCAAAGATCAAAAAAGTAGAGGAAAATAAATGCTGGTGAGGATGTGAAGAGACTGGGACACTCCTGCATTGCTGGTGGGATTGCAAAATGGTCCAACCTCTCTGGAAAGCAATATGGCACTTCCTCAGAAGGTTGAAAATAAAAATACCATATGATGCAGCAATTCCTCTACTTGGTATTTATCCACAAGAAAAACAAGACACAACACGAGAAGATATAACATATCTTCATAGCAGCACTATTTACAATAGCAAAGAGATGGAGACAGCCAAAGTGCCCATCAACTGAAGAATGGATAAACAAACTGTGGTATATACACACAATGGAATATTATGCTACCTTGAAGAATAACAAGGAGGCTGCAAGCCACCGCATAACATGGATGAACCTTGAGGACATTATGTTGAGAGAAATTAGTCAGTCACAAAAGGAGAAATACTGCGTAGGACCACTACTGTAAAAGACTAAGAAAAAGAACCCATACTAAAGGGGGGTGAATTCTTTGCTGCCTACTGGGATGTGGGGGTGGAGTGAGGGGAGGGAGGGGAAGGTGGAGCACAGGGCAGGGATTAGACACAGGATAGTTTGGGTGCTATGGAGGGGAGCAATATACAAGAAGGGGGAGGGGAATGGAAGAACAAAGCGGGTAGGAGAACAATTAGGCAGGTTTGCATGGGCTAAGTGGGACAGAAGTAAATAATGATGTATGCACAACCTTGGAACTACAGGGCTCTGGAATATAGGAATTCAGATATGGTTGGAATGGGGAAAAGGGAGGAAATAATGTCAAGATGCTTGGCTGTCTTTTGAATCTTGGTTTCCCTGGCATACCATTATAAAATAGACACTGGAGCAGGGAGAGAAAGGAATAGCCAGAAATATCACCATAGAAAGCTTGTAAGTCCATCTTCTGCCTATAACTGATTGGAATACCTAAAATGGGGCTACAATGTGCCCAGCGAAGGAGGCTTCCTGCGGAGCCTCTGCAATACATAAGACCATAGGTGGAATCCTGAACCCCATCCAGAATCTTCTGAGGTGGGAAATTTATACTGGAAAGGACAAGCAGACCAGCCTGGAGCGGCTAGAAGAACAGAAGATACTTCTTGAAAGAAAGACTGACAGGAAAAATACAAAACAATAATGGCAGACCAACTGACTACTACAAGAACAAGCAAGTTGCTCACCCAGGAGACATCAAAGCAAGTAGTCAGTTCCCCTCAGAGCAAACCCCCTTCCAAGACTAAGACTCAATGGGAATACATGCTCTGACTGGTGACCACATTCTTAACCGATAAGGGGAAGTGAGGGATAAACAGCAGTGAAGCCGCAAACTAAGCCCTACAACATTCAATAGATTCCTGTGAACACAGTTGGAGCCCTGTTGGCCAGCAGTGTGGCAAGATCTGGGGACTCTTGGGCCCAGAGTCAGTGGCATAGCCACAGAGGACTAGAGTGGAGAGAGAAGCGTCCAGCTGATAAGAAGAGAGGGCATGTGCACAAGAACACCCAAACTGGCAGATAATACCCAGTTGACCTGGCTTCAATGACTGGATGATCAGAGCTCAACTAGAAGAGGAAAGAAGAGGGGGAAAAAAAAGGGTAATCTGATACAATTTGATGACCTTGACCTATACCTATGGATGCAGTAGCTCAAAAGAGGGAACAAATCTTTACGGCGAGGATCATTCCCACCCTCTCCATACACAGAGTACACAGGGATGGACAACTTCGACACTGGCTACCGAAAATGGGGGGAGGGGGGCTACAAAGGCAAGAAGTGACTGGCTTACAAGCTTTCAAGAAGGAACCTAGATCCAGAGGGCGTGAAGGAAGGTAGAATCTCCACTGAGTAGTATCCAATCTGTCTGGGCGGGGCTGATGAAAGGTGGGTAGGTCTCTTGTGATACAATAGTGAATAATTGTTATCAGGAGTGATAGTGAGGGTTGGAAATGTAAAGGTAGACATTTTGTAGCAAGGAGGGGAGTGATTAACTTTCCAGTCTAGGAGCGGAGGTCCCTAGGATCGTCAAGGTAGAAGAGCGGAGAGCAGGACCCTACCCAGAGAAGCAGTGACGCCAGAGATGGAGACAGATAAGATGACGTGGAGAGATGGAGCAGCTGGAGACTCTAGACGCAGAGAGGGAGAGCGACTGTGTGCTGACAACCAGGGAGCAGGATGCATGGCATACCCTGTGCATGGAGGGGATTGTAACCATTGCAATGAAACGAAATATGATAGGATGAATGTAAAACTAATGCTTTCACATAATTCACAATAAAACATTTTAAAAAAAATTAAAAAGACACATCCTATACTAACCCTGGGACTCCTGGTGTGGCCCTGTGGGTTAATGCGCTGGACTGCAAAGTCGGTTTGAACCACAAGGTCAGCAGTTCAAGCTTACCACTTGCTACTTGGAAACCCTATACAGGGTCCATATGGGCTGTACCCAACTCCACCAGGGCACTTAACAACAACAACATACTATATCCTTGTCTCATTAGCATGTTAAAGACAATTCATTCCCAAATAGGATGACAACCACAGGCATGCTGTTGTTGTTTTGCTGGGTGGCTTTGCGTAGACTCCAACTCACAGTAACCTTAAACACAATCGAACAAAACACTGCTCAGTCTAGTCCCATCCGCACAATTGTAATGTTTAAACCCATTGTTGCAGACACTGTGTCATTCCATCTTGTTGGGGGTCTGCTTATCACAAGTTGTTCATGAGTCTTCCTCAAATCCTGATGCCACATTCTTCTTCATATAATCAGTTTCTCAGATTATTTGCTCAGCAGACAGATTGAATGAATATGGGGAAAAAATACAACCCTGGAACACACCTTTTCTGATTTTAAACCATTCAGTATTCCCTTGTTCTGTTTTAGTGACTGACTCGCGATCTATGTACAGGTTCCTCATGAGCACAATTAAATGTTCTGGTATACCCATTCTTCACAGTGGTGTCCGTAGCGTGTCATGATCCATCTAACATCAGGAATGATGTTCCTTGTTCCACATCCTCTTCTGAATATGGCTTGAATTTCTGGCAGCTTCCCATTGGTGCACTGCTGTAAACACTTTAAAATTATCTTCAGTAAAATTTTATTTGCATGTGGTTGTAATGATATTCTGTTGGGTCATCTTTTTGGAATGGGAATAGATATGGATCTCTTCCAGTCAGTTGACCATGAAGCTATTTTCCAAATTTCTTAGCATAGAGGAATGAGGTGTTTCCAGTATTGCATGAGTTTATTGAAACATTTTAATTAGTGTTCTGTCAATTCCTGGAACCTTACTTTTCACTATCACCTTCAGTACAGTTTGGACTTCTTCCCTCAGTACCTTTGGTTCTTGATCATGCACTACCTCCTGAAATGATTGAACATCAACCAATTTTTTCTGACACAGAGACTCTCTATATCCTTTCCATATTCCTTTGATGCTTCCTGCATCATTTATAATTTTCTTAAGTGCCATTAAGTCAGTTCTAACTCATAATGACCCTGTATACAGTTTCCAAGGAGTGACTGGTGGATTTGAACTGCCAAACTTGCAGTTAGCAGTCCAGGACTCCAATATTGCAAATCGAAGCTCAAATGTTTTTCTTCAGGTTGAGAAATGCTGAGTGTGTTCTTCGCTTTTGACTTTTTAACTCCATGTCTACACCCTAATCACAGGTACAGAGGCTTGAATTTACAACACATATTTTGAGTGGACACAATTCAAATCCTAACACCCCTGAAACAAATAACAAATTTGGAGGCTTTAAGCAACACACATTTATTATCTTACAGTTTTGGAAGCCAGTTATCCAACATGGCTAAAATCAATGTGGTGCAAGACTGACTTCCTTTCTGGAGACTCCAGAGGAGAATCTGTTTTCTTGCTTTTTCCAACGTCTAGAGGCTGCCTGGATTTCTTGACCCTTGGCCTCCTTTCATTGTCAAAGCCAGCCATGGCCAGCGGAGTCTTTCCTACGAGGCCATCTCACTGGTTCTAACTGGTCCTCTCCCTCTTTCTCATTCAAAAACTCCCATGATTATGGTGGTCCCACCTGGTTTAAAAAGGCTAAGCTCTCATCTCAACATTGCCTGATTATCGAACTTCATTCCATCTGCAACCTTAACTTCTCTTGGAGTTAAGCTTGACATATTCACAGTGTCAGCTGAGTAGGACATGGACATCTACTACATACAGAATGGCCAAGGGATGTTGTGGGTTAAAAGTTGGGCTGCTAACTGAAAGATCAGTGGTTCAAACCTACCAGCCACTCTACAGAAGAAAGATGCGGTAGTCCACTTCTGTAAAGACAGTTGTTGTTGTTGTTGTTAAGTGCCCTTGAGTCAGTTCTGAAAAGTGGCTGGTGGGTTTGGACAGCTGATCTTGTGGTTAGAAGTCCAGTGCTTATCCAGAACCTGTTTGTAGACATTATAGCCTTGGAAACCCTGTGAGGCAGCTCTTCTGTTTCCACTAAAATTTCTGTAAGTTGGAAGCAATTCTATGGCAATGGGTTTCTATAGAGGAGAGCTGGGGAACATCTGACCTACGAGCCCTATGAGGCCCGAGAAATCATTTGATCTGGACCTGCCAATGCAACCACAGTTCTATCCATCATATTGTTGTTGTTGTTAAGTGTCATCCACTAGGTTCCAACCCATTGTGACCCTGTATAGGGTTTCTGAGGAGTGACTGGTGAGCTTGAACCGCCACCCTTGTGGTTCAAACTGACTTTGCAGTCCAGCACATTAACACACAAAGCCGCACCAGGACTCCACATTAGGGGTGAGTTAATTAAATGTTTGATCAAATATAATAGGTTAATGTTTAAGTTGATAATTTTGTATGACTCACAAATGATGTTATAAATTTTGGCAGAAAAAATTGTTCCCCTGCCCCCTAACCCTTGCTATAAGAGGAACTTGCCATGTTCTGGGATGGATTCACTATGAAGCTGACCATGCTGAGGTCTTAGGATGCCTCCCTCCCAAGGCCCCTTGAAAGACGCTTACAGGAGCCCTAACAATGTGGGTCAGACAGTTAATAAAAAATATAAAATGTTATGCTTTCGGATTTTGTGATGTTGTGGCTTTGGTCAGCTTTTTACAATTTTATAATTTGCTGTGAGTTCTTTTCTCTATCTAAATATAAATTAAACCTAATATTGTGGGAGCACGGTAATGCCATATGAAAAGCACTAGACTGCAAACCACAAGGTCCAAAGTTCGAGCCCACCAGCCACTCAACGGGAGAAAGATGAGGCTTTCTGCTCCAGCAAAGGTCTAAAGCCTCAGAAATCCCATCCAGGGTCATTATGAGTCGGAACCAATTCAATGGCACTTAACAACCACAACCTAATATTGTATTTGATTTTTTTTCTTCCTTAAAGAGGATCCTTCAACTTGTATAAGTTTCAAGCCCTGCAAAATCAGGGTGCACCCTAGAGATAATAGCAAAAATAAATGGATGATTATCAAAGACTTGGTACTGAGTGAAAGCAAAATTAACCACAGTCTGACTGCATTTGTGTAAGTTTCAAGGCAGGCAAAACTAACCTACATATTGAAGAGGAATGATGACATATTTATCAACAAAAAAAGCATTTCAAAATCTATCATGAAGTATACTGCTGTATGTGCTAGGATAATTTGAATACGCATACAAGGAGTTCTAGTGTGGCACTTGGGTTAATGTGCTGGATTGCAAAGCTGGTTTGAACAGCAAGGTCGGCAGTTCAAGCTCACCAGTTGCTCCTCGGAAACCCTATACAGGGTCACTGTGGGTCAGAACCAACTGACAGCACTTAGGAAGACCAGTTAATAGCACTATTATTCAAATTTGCATACCAACCATTAAGCAAGTGATGATGGTGATATTGAAGAATTCTACCAACTTCTTCAGTCTGAAACTGATCAAACTTGCAATCAAGATGTATAGATTGGAATGTAAACTGATTGGAATGCAAATGTTCGAAACAAAGAGGAAGGATCATAGTTGAAAAATATGGCCTTGGTGATAGAAATGATCTGGAGATCACATGATAGAATTTTGCAAGACTTCTTCATTGCAAATAATTTTTTAAACAACATATAAGATGACAATACACATGGACCTCACCAGATGGAATACACAGAAATCAAATTGACTATATCTGTTGGAAGAGATGGTGGAAAGGCGCCATACCATCATTGAAAACAAGGCCAGGGGCAGACTGTGGAACACACTATCTATTACTATATGTTAGTGCAGGCTGGAGCTGAAGAAAATTAAAACAAGTCCACGAGAGCCAAAATATAACCGTGACTATATCCCATCTGAATTTATAGATCATCTCAATAATAGATTTGATGCACTAGATACTAATAACCAAAGACCAGAAGAGCTGTGGGATGACATCAAGAACATCATATAGGGAAAAAAATAAAAGGTCATTTAAAAGACAAGAGAGAAAGAAAAGACCAAATGAGTATCAGAAGAGACTCTGGAAATGGATGTGAAAGTGAATGGAAGAAATGAGGAAGTAAAAGAGCTAAGCAAAAAATGTCCAAAGACAAATCAAGAAGACAAAGTCAAGTATTAAAATGAAACATGCAAAGACCTGGAGTTAAAAAACCAAAAGGGAAGAATACATTCCGCATTTCTCAAGCTGAAAGAAATAAAGAAAAAATTCAAACCTCAGCGTGCAATATTAAAGCATTCTATGGGCAAAATGTGGAGTCCGGGTATAGCGCTATGGGATAATACACTGAACTGCAAGATTGGTTTGAACCTCAAGGTCAGCGGTTCAAAGTTACCAGCTGCTCCTTGGAATCCCTATACAAGGTTGCTAACATTGGAAGTGACTCAAAGGCACTTAAAAACCACAAGAAATGGCCAAAATATTGAATGATGCAGAAAGCTTCAAAAGAAGATAAAAGGTTCTCACTTCGGCAGCACATATACTAAAATTGGAACGATACAGAGAAGATTAGCATGGCCCCTGCGCAAGGATGACACGCAAATTCGTGAAGCGTTCCATATTTTTTAATTCACAATAAAACATTAAAAAAAAAAAAAAGAAGATAGAAGAAGTAAACAGAGTCACTGTACTAAAAAGAAATGGTCAATGCTCAACCATTTTAAGAGTTTGCACATAATCAAGAATCGATGATACTGAAAGAAAAAGTTCAAGCTACACTGAAGGCACTGGTGAAAAACAAGACTCCAGGAATTAATGGAGTACCAATTGAAATCTCCCAATAAACCCATCGATACAGCACTGGAGGTGCTCATCGATGTCAAGAAATTTGGAAGATGGTACTTGGCCACCTGATTTGAAGAGACCCACAGTTATGCCCATTCCAAAGAGAGGTGACCCAACATTATAAGGAAACCATTTAAGAATATATATATATTTTTTACTATTGTATGCAAGTAATATATTCTGAAGATAATCCCAAAACAGTTGCAACAGTACATTGACAGGGAATTGCCAGAGGTTCAAGCCAGATTCCGAGGAGGCATGGAATGGTGGCTATCATTACTGACGTCAAATGGATCTTGGCTGAGAGAAGAGATTACCAGAAAGATGTTTACCTGCACTTTGTTGAATATGCAAAGGCTTTCAACTATGTGGGTTATGACAATCTGTGTATAACATTACAAAGAATGGGTATTCCAGAACACGTAATTGTACTCATGAGGAACATGTACAGAGACCAAAAGGCAGTCATTAGAACCAAACAAGGAGATGCTGAATGGTTTAAAATCAGAAAAGATGTGCGCAAGGATTGTATCCTTTCGCCACATTTATTCAATCTATATGCTGAGCAAATAATCCGAGAAGATGGATTATATGAAGAATGTGGCATCAGAGTTGGAGGAAGATTCATTAACAACCTGGGAAATGCAGATGATACAACTTGCTTGTTGAAAGTGACGAAGACTTAAAAATAGTTACTGATGAAGATCAAAGACCACACACAGTCTTAAGTGTGGATTATACCTCAATGTAAAGAAAACAAAAATCTCCCCCACTGGACCAATAAATAACATCCATATATAGAGAGAAAAGGTTGAAGTTGTCAAAGACTTCATTTTGCTTGGATCCACAATCAACACACACAGAAGCAGCAGTCAAGAAATCAAATGACATATTACATTAGGCAAATCTGCTGCACAAGTGTTAAAGAGCAAAAATGTCAGTTTAAAGATTAAGGTGTGCCTGACCCAAGCAAGCCATGATATTTTCATGCCTCATATGCATGTGAAAGTTGGACAGTGAAAAAGGAAGACTGTAGAAAGCATTAATGTATTTGATTTCTGGCACTGGAGAAGAATATTAAAAGTACCATGAACTGCCCAGAAGAACAAACAAATCTGTGTTGGAAGAAGTACAATTAGAATGTTCCTTAGAAGTCAGGATAGTGAAACTTCATCTCTCATACTTCAGACATATTATCAGGAGGGACCAGTCCCTCGGAAGGACATCCTGCTTGCTCCAATGAGATGGATTGGCACAGTGGTAATAGCAATAAACGCAACTGTAGCAACAATTGTGAAGATGACGCAGAACCAGTGTTTCATTCATTCTGTTATGCATACGAGTCATCGACTGCACCTAACAAAAACAAAAACAACATCAAGACGCTTGAATGTTTACGCCTAAAAGTTTAAAATGGCTGCTCACTGCACTTAGAACAAAATCTAAACCCTTTGAAAAAAATAAACCCCATTGCCGTTGAGTCAATTCGGACTCGTAGTGACCCTACGGAAGGCTCACTACCAGATGGCATAGTTAGAGAAAACCATAGGGTGTCTGTAATGTTGGCATGGGGGCAGTGTCTAACTTCTTCACAGTGGGGAGAGAGAATCACCATTCCCACCATCAGAAACCAAGGCTGGTTTCTAAGAGGCAGAGGTCAAGCATGTCTTCACTCTTCATCCTTTTTACTAATATTGGCACAAGCCATCTCTTCCACAGCACTTTCTAGTGCTTTGTTGGGTTCAGTAATTCATTGCTATGGCCACAGAAAAATTACAGACCACATTCACCATTATGAATCATATTAAGGACATAACAGGCTACACTTCCGGTACAGGAACACTCAAGTTATAGCCTCTTTTCAGCCGTACCCACAGGTATGCCTCTCTTTGGCCCTTTACCCCTTGGCTCTGCCCCTGCCCTGCTCAGGCAAGTGTTACAAAGCTCGGTCAGCTCTGCCAATAAGTGCAGAAAGGCACCTCACTCCACCAGCAAGCATTCTGCCCACAGGCACACAGCTTTCTCACTCTCTGTGCTGGGAACCCACCTCTGTCTGCTCGTTATACTGGTTCTGTGACCCCTGCTGCAGCCGTTTCTCTGTGCTGCTTCTCGCTGTTCCTCACCATCTCTGGTGCTAGAGCTCTCTGTCTCTTGGATCAAGGAGGTTCAGTGTAAGGATCTCAAGTCCAAAGGATATACTCTCCTCCTAGCTCATTTAATGGTGGTAATGAGCATCCCCTTTCCACCTCTGGGATGGCTCATTTTAGGCCTTGCAGAATGGCAAAAGGGAGCTCTGGTAGCGTAGTGGTTATGAGTTAGGCTGCTAACCTCAAGGTTAGCATTTCAAAACTACCAGCTGTTCCATGGGAGAAAGCTGAGGTTTTCTGCTCTCATAAAGATTTACAGCCTCAGAAACCCTAAGCAGGGTCTCTAAGAGTTGGAACCAACTCCACGGCACACTATCACCACTACCAGCACCACCAGGATGGCAAAACTAACCAATCCCATGTTAGGGTTCCAATTTGTATGGGTGCCATATGCCTTATTTACATTAATACCGAGCTCCTCTTGGTGGGCCATAGCACCTCATACTTGAATAGCCCTGCCCAGTCATTTGGTGGGAGTTACACAGACTACGCCAGAAAGTACCGTAGTTTCCAAGGCTGCAATCATTACCAAAAGGAGCATAGCGGATTACGAGTCAGGCTGCTAACCACAAGATCAATAGTTAAATCTACCAGCAGCTATGAGAGAGAAAGATGAAGTTTTCTGCTCCTGTAAAGATTTATAGCCTTGGAAACCCTAGACAGGGTCGCTATGAGTTGGAATTGACTCCGTTGCATACAACCATCACCAATCATTAATGAAGCCGACTGCCCCATCTTTCTCATGGGTTCATACCACCAACCAGCTGAGTGCTTTAGCACTGCACCACTAGGGCTCCTCTCCAAACCCCTTATCTGGGTTAGAGCCCCGCATGCTGGCTGAGCGTATTTCTCTGACCTCTTCATGCCATCTTAACCCTTGTTTTCCCCACTCAAACTGCACAGCCTTCCGTGGCACCTGCTCCACATAAGCCACCTTGTCACTCCCTCTCTAGCCCCTTGTTCCTTCCCTTCTTAGTGCTGTTCACAATCACAAGTTACAATGATAAGATGTTCCTCTCCGCCACTGTGTTCTGATCTCCATGATCTCCAGCAAGTGAACAAATACAGCCCACACCCACCTGGGCCTCCATTGCTTCCAGAGTATTCTGACATGCAGAGTTTGATTTGAGGCTTGCATTTGATGGAGTGGCTGAGGCTCCAGGGAGAAGGGAGACTTGGAGATGAGGAATGAGGGAGACCGGCCTGCAAGCGTCCCCTTACTTGGGAGGCTGGTGGCTGTGCCTTTGCATGCTGGACTCCCTTTTATCAACTCAGTTATGAGCTTCGTCTTTGGGAACTGATCCTCACATCTACCCGCACGGTCCACTTAAACTCTTGAAATTAAAGAGACCAACAGTCGGGGCCAGCAAGCATCTAACACAGTCCAGTTGAGTTTTTACAAATGTCTCTTTCTTCTTTATCTCACATGTTGCTGAACAGTGACTGGACAGTACCCACCTGCCCCCAGCTCTCTGAGAGTTTATCTGAACCCCAGAACACCTGGATCAGAGCTGGGACCTCACTTGATGCTAGGATGGGCATGGAAGTGTTTTGCTTGCACCCCCAGCTCCTGTCCAGTGATGCATGTAGGTAATTGGGTATGGAGGCAGAATAATACCCCCTCCCCACAAAAAAATGTCCTCCTAATCTGCAGAACCTGTGATTTTTGTCATGTTACAAAGGGAATTGAGTCTGTTTTATCTGACCTTGATACTCTCCTGGGTTTTTCTGGGTGAGCCCAATGTAATCAATAAAAGCCAACGAAACACACCAAGTACCACTGAGCTATTCTGACTTACGGTCACCCCGTGTGTTATAGAGCAGAACTGCTCCACAGAAGTGTTTTAAAATTTTTATTTATTTTTAAAGTTTTTCTAGTTTATTTTGCGAACAGTTTTTGTGGATTACATAGCTTTAAACAGAGAAATGTTCACATAAATACAATTTGAACATGGAATCATTATCATTTTGATATGAGTTCAGATTTACTTTGTTGATTTCTAATTGATCTTCAATGGCAATAGCTTGAGTTCAGGTCTAAGTGCTGCCACCGTACCCTCCGCCTTTACTGCGTCAAATCCCTCAAGATACACAAAAAAAGGCCCACATCAACAGATACAAACAGCCTTTTGTAAACTAAATAAAACTTTTATAAATAACTGTTCCTGGGAATTTTTTATATCCAGTTTACATCTTTTCTGAAATTGAGATATTTGTATTAATTGACAATAAATATCTATAAAGGTAAGTAATTCTGAATGGCAATATTTTTTCTTATTCTTAAAAGAGTATCACTTCAAATGATCAAAAGAAAAGAGATCTGAAAAAATCATACTTAATGGGGAAAAATTTAATTATACATTCTGTAGAAAATATTGATATCCAAACAATCTTGGACCCATTGCCAATAATTTAGATTTTCTCAATCAAGTGTCGAGAAGTATTGATTTTATTACTGGACAATATATTAATTCCTAAAAATCATACTGAGGGACTTGTGCAATTTAATTTCCATATAAATGTTCTAAAAGTTATATAAAGTACCAAATACAAATAGTAGAGCAGCAAGAAAATAAATCAGCAGAAATAATTATCAACCAGTAGTAATAATTAAGACCACCATTTCAAAGATTTTCTATACACAAAGAATGGGAAAATATTGTTACAGGATTTTACAGCACACAATTGAATTCAACCCTAATTCATTACTATTAGACCTCTTTCTTCTTCGGTGTTAGTGGATCCACATAGTCTCCTGTCAATTCATGTGTTTATTACGTGACCCATCACAAGCAGGAAACGTCTTAGAACGCCAACATCTAAAATAAGCTGCTTTAGCCAGACATAAATCTTTGATACTTATATCATTCACCACTTGGAGTTTTTCCTTTTGTATTTTTAAATTGGAGTCCTGGTGTGGCACTGTGGGTTAATGCGCCAGACTGCAATGCCGTTTGAACTGCAAGGTTGACAGTTCAAGCTCACCAGCTGCTCTTAGGAAACCTTATACAGAGTTGCTATGGGTCAGAACTGACTCAACGACACTAGATAACAACAAAAACTTGAAGATTAATCAAGCCGTCCTTCTTTGGGAGGAATGGACAAATTGCAAGGTAGTGTAGGTACACCAAAAAAGGCAACAGCCAAAGCCATTCTGAAACAGTGAGGTGGGCAAATCCAGTGATGCTTTCTGGAACTGGCAGCCATTTACGATACGCTGGGAGCTGCACCTTCATGATGCGGGCCACGCTTTCCAGCACCATCCTCGCCAGCGGCGTCTGTTCTCTGGAGCCCCCTATACTCTCCAGCCTTTTAAAAAAATTTTTGAAAGAAAACTTTTGAAAACTTTTTATTGTGAATTGGGTGAAGATATTTTCCATTCCACAGTATAGACACATCTTGCTTCTTGTTTCTCCAGAGGGGCTTTCCCAGCTATATAGTGTTTACAGAAGTAGATTCCAGGTGTTTCTTTTGTGGAACTGCTGGGTGGGGTGGAACCATTAACCTTTAGGTTAATAGTCGCAAACCATTTGTACCACGGAGAGATCTTCTTTCTTAACGTAATCACAAGGTCCTTAAATGGGGACAAGAAAGCAAAAGAATCAGAATTAGACACACGGCATCATAGAAAAGACTTTACTGGCCATTGCTGGCTTTGAAATAGAAAGAGCCAAGGAGTGCAGGCAGCGTCTAGAAGCTAGAAAAAGCTCCAAAACACACTGCCAGCACCTTGACACTAGCCCAGTGAGACCCATTTTAGGCTACTTACACCCAGAACTATAAAATCATAATAACGTGCTGTTTAAAACCTCTAAGTGTTCAGTAATCTGGAAACGAATTTGTTGTTGTTGTTGTTAAGTGCCATTGAGTTAGTTCTGACTCATAGACACTCTGTATAGGGTTTCCAAGGTTGTAAATCTTCTGTGGGAGCAGAAAGCATCATCATTCTGCCTTGGAGCAGCTGGTGGGCTCAAACTACCAACCTTGTGGTTCGCAGTCCAGCGCTTATCCTCTATACCACGTAATTTATCCTTTTCTTACCTTTCCTTAGAGTAGAAGCTGAGAGTCCAGGAGCACACATAGGCATAACTTTCTGGCACTAGGAACATTTTTCCACTCTTACAAGCAGCTTGAAAACCAATGAGCATCCTCTTAAACAAAAAGACCACTTACCAGTGGGATTACCGACATTTTTTTCCCCTGTGGTGATAACATATATGATTGTTTACCAGGAACGGATACACAACTTCATTTAGTCAACAACATTTCACTGAGTTCCTGGGTGGTGCAATTGATGTGCTCAGTTGCTCACCAAAAGGTTGGAGTTTCGAGTCCACCCAGAGGGGTCTCAGAAAGTCAGATCTCCTTTTGAGAAGTCAGCCACTAGAAACTTCATACAGAAGTTCTATTCTGACACATATGAAACCAAAGCAAGCTGGTGTCTACTCAGCAATCACTGTTTTGTTTTCTTCTTAAGAACAATGGTGATCGTGTGCCTTAGAGTCAGTTCCCACTCATAGTGACCCTGAATAGGAGTCCCAAGGCTGTAAATTTTTACAGAAGCAGAAAACCTCATCTTTTTCCCAAGGAGCAACTAGTAGATTCGAACTGCTGACCTTGAGGTTAGCAGCCTAATTCATAACCCAGTAAGCTACCAGAGCCTCCTTGGTGGTGAGTTATAATGTATTTCCCCTAAAAGGAAGGTCACAGGTAGTGTTAAAGAATCTCCGTCCCTGAGGGAAAAGGTAAAATCCCCACTGAATAGTTTTCATTGTGTCTAGGCAGGAGATGGGGATAAGATTCTTACGATTAAATAGTGAATAATTGTTATCATAACTAATTGCGACTGTCACAACTGTAAAAGTAGTTTTGTAACAAAAAAGGGGGGGGGGAGTAGTTAATCTTACAGTCCAGGAGCAGAGGACCCTGGGCCATCAAGGGAGAAGAGCACGAAGGGAATGTGGGACCCTGTCCTGAGATAAGGACACAGAGAGATAGAGCATCAACACCAGAGATGGAGGCAGAGATGAGAACATGAGGAGAGGGAGCAGCTGAGGACTCTAGACTCATGGAAAGAGAAAGGCTGTGTGTTGGAGGTCAGCAGGCAGGCTTGCAGAATGTGCCCTTTGGTTGTTTAAATGATTATATATTCCTAAATGTTTTTGTGTACACCCACCTGTACCAAAAAAACATAAAAACAAAACAGAGCAAATACTGTTGAATGATGACGCACGGAGGAGACTGTAATCATTGCAATGAAATGCTGAGTGTAAAACCAATGTTCTCCCATGTAAATGATCACTCAATTCACAATAAAAACTTATTTTTTAAAAAAGGGGGTGGATATTTGGTCTCTGAAGAAGAGATGCTTGAATGTTAAGGGCTAAATCTGTGGCTTCCAAAACCCTGCTTGCAGGTCCCAAAGTGTTGGGTAGGCTCTTGCAGATTGTCTGTTCAGACCTCTTTATTTTCCAGATGAGGGAAACTGTCATTCCACAAGGACGGACAATGGGCCCTGCTGCCCTGGTCAGTGGTATTTAACTTGACTGGCCACTCCTTTTTCCTCTGCAATATGCTCTTCTTCCTCACTTGGCCTCTAGGATACTCTCCCCTCATTTTCCTCCCACCTCACTGTTCACTCCTTGTTTCCCTGAGCTGGTTCCTTGTATACCTTCCCATCTTCTAGACTAGCTTCCGAAGGTCCAGTTCTCATCCACTTCCTGTCTCTCTCAGTGACTGCATGGTTGCGTGCATCTGAGACCCGAGCTCTCTTGCCATCTCCAGATTCTTCTTTCTCTGTTTTCTCAGTATCTCAACCTAACACATGAGCACCTTTAGTCTTCCCCACATCAGTTCACAGCAGCCCCATCTTCCAGATGTTCCAGCCAAAAAACACTGGGGCCATCCTTTGACTTTTCTGTCACACCCAATATCCCATGCTCCAGGAAACTGTGGGAACTGCCTTTAATGAACCGCTGCAATCCTGTCCCTCACCATCACCTCCATTGTCACCAGGCATGGTGCAGCATCGTTCTAGTGCTGCCTCGGCCCTTGCCTCTGTCACTTCTCCACAGAACATCTCAAGTGGACCAGTTGACTGGAGGTCAGATCACATCTCTCCTTTGCTCACAACCCTTCTATGGCTACCATCTCACTCAAAGTCAAAGTCCCAACGACCCATAAAACTCTAATAACCTGCCCCCGACCCTTTTTTCTCCTTTCACCCTTTTTGATTCATATCTTCTCAGTGGTGTTCTTTAATCACACTGTAAGCTTCTGCCTCAGGGCCTTTGCACGGAGGTTGTTCTCAATACTTGGAACAGTCACCCTCCAAACTGAAGAATAACTCTCTTCTCAACTTCTTCAAATCTTTGCTCAAATGTCAGCTTCTTAATGAGACCTTCTCTAATGATCTTATTTAAAATCATAAATCCTATCAGCCTAGAATCTCCCTTCCAAAAGCAAATCAACCAATTGTCCTGGAACTGATTCTAACTTGTGGTGACCCCGTATGGTTTGTAGTAGAACTAAGTTCTAATGCTCTAATGTTTCCGCCTCAATGATCACTTTCCAAGATACTATGTAACTTACCACTGGACCAATAAACAACATTCTTAGCAATGGAGAAATGATTGAAGTTTTCAAAGACTTCATTTTTCTTGGATCAACTATCAACACTTATGGAAGCAGCAGTCAAGAAATCAAACGACTTATCGTATTAGGCAAATCTGCTGCACAAGACCTTTTTAATGTGTTGCAGAGCAAAGATGTCAGCTTGATGACTAAGGTGCACCTGACCCAAGCCATGGTATTTTCAATAACCTCATACGTGTGCAATAGTTGGACAGTGAATAAGAGTGAATAAGGAAGACTGTAGAAGAATTGATGCTTTTGAGTTATGGTATTGGAGGAGAATATTGAAAGTGCCGTGGGCTGCCAAAAGTACAAACAGATTTGTGTTGGAAGAAGTGCAGCCAGAGTGTTCCTTGGAGGCCAAGATGGCCAAACTTGATCTCTCATACTTTGGACATATTGTCAGGAGGGACCAGTCACTGGAGAAGGATGTCATGTTTGGTAAGGTGGAGAGTCAGAGAAAAAGAGGAAGATCCCCCAGTGAGATGGATTGGCCAAGTGGCAGCATCAATGGGCTCAAGTGTGGCAACAATTGTGAGGTTGGCTGTGAACTGGGCAATGTTTCGTTCTGTTGTACATAGGGTCGCTGTGAGTCAGTACTAACCTGATGGCACCTAACAGTAACAACAAATAAGTTACAGTATCTGGAACACAAGGTCAGTTTGAACCACAAGGTCAGTGGTTCAAACCCACCAGCTATTCCTCGGAAACCCTGTCTGTACAGGGTCACTGTGAGTCGGAACCAATTTGATGACACTTAACGACAACAATAGGCACTGGTATACACACTGGGCATATGACCAAGAACAAAACAGATGAAATCCTTGCCCTTGTAAAGCTGACAGATAATAAGCAATAGACTAAGTAGATAAGTAAGTTGTATGTTGTAAAGTGCCATTGAGTTGGTTCTAATTTATAGGGACCCTGTATAGGGTTTCCCAGGAGCAGCTAGTGACTTTGAACTGCCAACCTTGCAATCAAGTGCTTATCCTACAGTGCCACACCAGGACTCCATACCAGTGCCGGACTCATATTAAGTCAGTAAAAATAAGACCTTTATTATGTACTGTAGCAGAAAAGGCTTGGAAGTCTGTCAGATACCCATTAGGAGCCTCCGTAGGAAATGAGGAAAACTCCCCAATAGGACGGATGTACAGAAGCATCAGCAATGGATTCAAGTGTAACAAAAATTGTGAGTATGACGCAGGACCAGGCAGTGTTTCTTCTGCTGTGTCGCTACGAGTTCATCGGACTCCATGGCATTTAACAATAACAAGACCTCCTGTTTGGAAAAACGTAGATGTTATGTGTTTGTTGTTGTTAAGCGTCATCGAGTTGGGTCCGACCCATAGTGACCCTGTATAGGGTTTCCGAGGAGCCTGAACCGCAGTGAGTTTGAACCGCCAACTTTGCGGTTCAAACCAACTTTGCGGTCCACGGCATTAACCCGCAGCGCCACAATGCTGATACACACACGCACGTACGTACGCACGCCCACCCCTCCACCAAGACTAAAAACACCAACCCTGGCATTTGAATACGTTTTACCATTTCCCATACGGAATTCATTTTACCTTCATACCAATCAAGACACCTTTTTAGCAAGTAAAACAACAATAACAAAGAGTCCGGGTACAGCGACAGGGGCCGGCGAGGAGAGATCCACTAGACCCCTTCCCCACACCAGCGCAGCCCGCGGTTCGGTTCCGAGGCTTCCTCCCGAGCGCCGGGGCTCAGTGCAGAGACTACATTTCCCAGGAGGAGCTGCCCGCAGCCCCGCAGTTTTCACGGGGCCTGCGTGAACGCGGCGGGGGAAGTCCGCCGGCCCCCCGCCGGAAAGCTCTGCACTCCATCGGGACCCCAGAGCGGTCGGCGGGAATGGCGGCGGGGCAGATGGAGCCCCCAGACCTCTCTAGTGGCAGCAGGGCAAGGCCATGCTAATCTGGGGGTAGCCCTTGTCCTCCTCTTCCCCTTTGCGCCCAAACCCAGGACACCCTTCTGGCTC
>NW_006408594.1:3856961-3886806 GCF_000296735.1 Chrysochloris asiatica | reverse complement strand
CGCTGCCCCCAACCCCTAAGGCCCTGCCTAAGGGGTCTAGCCTTTTGCCTTGGTGCTTTGAAGATAGTTATGGGGGTCCACAATGGAGGAGTTGCCCAAAGGCAGAAAGCCCCCAAACCTTCATTCCTGGCTTCAGTTCCGGGAGAGAATTCCAGTGGTTGTGCGGAGATGCTACTAAATAAAACACAGGCTGGGGTTGCTGGGACTCATAGCCCACCTCACCCTAATCATCCTTGCAAGTCCCTACGATCTCCATTAGCCACCACGGTTAAATGGGGGTGATTGGGGTAATGTTCACATTGTCTGCCTCTTTGGCAAAGATCTAGAAATGGAGACTGGCACTTTGTAAAGTAACGCGCTTTGCAAATAAAGTTATTTTCTCATTGTATCATGGGATTCATCCAATCCTTATTCTGAGACCCTAGGGAAACGGTGGCGCAACACGTTTCTGGGAGTGCAGAGTGGGACCACATCTCAGTGGCCTATTTTAGTAGCTGCTGAGAATCTAATTTCTCCATCCAGATTTTTATGGGAATCCAGAGAATTGGTTTGGGAATAATCAAAACAAATCCACCAGAATATTGTGTTTTCAAATCTGAAAACTTCAGAGTTGACACCATCAAAACAAGAACCTTGACCTTTTGAACTAACCTGGCCTCACTGCTTCCCTACTCCGCCTGAGTCAACAAGATAAGCTCTAGGAGAAGTATCTATCAGATACTGAGTCACAGGCCTCCTTCTCCCTCCCCCACTCACCCCTCTCTCAATCTTTAGGTTAATCCATCCCTTGGTCTTAGAGTAAACCCATTCATTTGCCCTGGTCTCTGAGAGTCCAGGGTCCAGGGAACCTCTCTCTGCCAGTTATGACCCATTCACCCTCATGTGAACCCCCAATTCGATCCCTGTTCAGATCTCTCCCCGGTCTGCCATTGGGTCTGTCCAAAGTACCCCCACCATCCCTGACATGTGTACATTCTGACCAGATATAGCTCTGACACCTTACTTTTAGAGTATTTAGGACTTCTGCACTTAAGAACTAAGTGGGGGGGAGGGGCGGGGAGGCATACTCAGTGCATATCCCAAGACCCCAATTCCATGCCAAGCAGGAACTGATGTGTGGTTAAATGATCAGCAGTAGACAAGGGATCCTGGGGAATCCAGAGTCCCTTCCTTTGGCCTCTAGACCCCTATAGTCCCTCAGAACCTCAAGACTTCCTTCAGCCAGTGGCCCACCCTGGGGAGGTAATCGGCCTCATCTATACAGCTAAGCAGCATGAAACAAGACATATACATCTTAACAAAGACTTCACATGCTTCTAGCAAAATGGTGGTGGTCCAGGCAATAGCTCTCTAAACAACTTGTAAACTTTCAAGAATTTATCAGAACCCTAAGAACACAACCCTCACCTTGGGGGTTCCCCAAGGCCATAAAATATTCCTGGCTTCTCCTGATCCCAGGGGCCCCAGGACAATCTTAAATCTTCTGCATAATAACGCCATTGTGGACCCCACCCCCACACTTCCTTCAAAGGGCCTTGAGATAAGGGCTGGACCCTCAGGCAGGGCCTCAGGGGTTGGGGGCCAAAAGTTCTGCCTCTGACACTCCCAGGTTGAGGGAGGCATGTAAATGAATTTCCAATTTAAGATTTGCGGGAGATTTGAGGGGTCTTTGAGGAGAGGAAGTGACCCTGAAGGCCTTTCCCCATTCCTCAGGAGGACCAGGTAGAATTGGGGATTCGGGCTCAGGTAAGAGCCTAGACACCCAAGGTGTGGGGGCGCACTGGGGGAAAGATAACAGAGGAGGGGGAAGGGATAAAGTTTGAAAGTGCCCTTCCAACTCTTACAGGGAAACTTTGCTGGGGGCCCCAAGAACGGAGGGGGGCTAGAGATGTGGGGGGCCCGGTGGCGGGAGGACCCCAGAGAGGTGATCGGTACCCCGGGGAGCGACCCCTCCCCCCTGTCCCGTCTTGGCCAGGCTGGGAGCTACACGGCTCAGGACCACGTGTGTTAGTTGGGGCTGCTTTCCAGCCGCTCTATACATCTAGGGAACCCCGCAGCGATCCAGAAGTGGGATCCCCTGTTAGCCCCAGGAGAGGGCTTTGCTCTGGGGGGTCCCCGCACCAGGGCTCCCTAGCCTCATAGGACCAGCCCCCCGCAAAGGGGAAATGTGCTGGCGCGCCAGCAGTTCTCAGCGCCGTTTGGGGTGCATGACGGGCGCGGGGAGCGGCGGCTGGGCTGGCTGGACACCCTGCGGGGGAGCCCAGGGACCTGGGCAGCGGTCCCGGGCGGTGGCGGGGTGCAGGAAGACTGGGGCATGGGAGAAAGGTTGGATTTGCACAGTTGAAGAAACACAGATGGCGGCTGCGCGGCGCCATTCTGGGCCTGGCTTAGGCAGCCAGCAGCCCAGTCCTCACCGCGGTCCGCCCGCCGCCGCTAAATACCCGGATGCGCGGCTCGCGCGCCAGACGCTGAGCTGGGAAAAGAGAGGCACAGGAGGCAGAGTCAGAGTCAGGCGCTGAGAGCCACAGACAGAGCCGCGGGGCTGGGCTACAAAGACTCTGCCTAACAAGCCTCCCCGCGACCAGAGCCGGGAAGGAGAAGCGACTGCGCCTGCATCCCTGCGAGCCAGGACTGGTTGTCAAGAACCCGAGCCAGGATTGCCTCAGCCTCCAACGAGGGCTGGTCCTACTGAAGGCGCTTTCTTCAGGACCCGGCGGATTACCATGACCGAGAACTCCACGTCTGCCCCAGCGGCCAAGCCCAAGAGGGCTAAGGCCTCCAAGAAGTCTACAGACCACCCCAAATATTCAGATATGATCGTGGCTGCCATCCAGGCTGAGAAGAACCGGTCTGGCTCCTCACGCCAATCCATCCAGAAGTATATCAAGAGCCACTACAAGGTGGGTGAGAATGCTGACTCCCAGATAAAGTTGTCCATCAAGCGCCTGGTCACCACTGGTGTCCTCAAGCAGACCAAAGGAGTGGGCGCCTCGGGCTCCTTCCGACTGGCCAAGAGCGATGAGCCCAAAAGATCCGTGGCCTTCAAGAAGACCAAGAAGGAAGTCAAGAAGGTGGCCACACCAAAGAAGGCAGCCAAGCCCAAGAAGGCTGCTTCCAAAGCTCCAAGTAAGAAGCCCAAAGCCACCCCAGCCAAGAAGGCCAAGAAGAAGCCGGTTGCCACACCCAAGAAAGCCAAAAAACCCAAGACTGTCAAAGCCAAGCCAGTGAAGGCATCCAAGCCCAAGAAGGCCAAATCGGTGAAGCCCAAACCCAAGCCCAGTGCCAAGAAGTCGGGCAAGAAGAAGTGAATATGAGGCCTTAACTGCGGACACTCCTCCCTGTCTCCTATTTTCTGTACATACTTTTTATCATCTCTTGAACCTCATCTGTAATCCTTTGCCCCTTTCTATGGGACTTTATAAGAGAAAGGACTTGGACTCCTCAGAAATATGGAAGAATTGATTTTTTTTCTTCTTCAACCAGTTCTGCAAGGACAGCAACAAGAAATCCCATCGAATGATGAAAATGTACTTAACTGTGTTTTGTTAACTTGTCATTATGCTACTTGTGGGTTTAGGGGTTTTGGTGGGCTGGTGTGTTTTGTTGGAGGGTTTGTTTGCCACGAAGGTGGATGGGGAGGCAGCTTGTCCTGGGCAGATGAGGGTGTCCAGGGGTTGTCAAGCTTGGAGGGGGGGCATCTTTAAGGCAGGTGAGCTTTCTCTTGTTTAGTTGGCTCTCTGGCCTCTGTTGTTTAGGGAAGGGCTTGAGAGGACACACTGAGTCTTCTCAGCTAACTCTGACTCTCCATGAAGCTGGGGGTGGGGGGATGCTGGGGAGGGGAGGCTTTGGAAAAGTCTCATTTAAAAAGGGAATGGAAACTTTGTGGGAAGGGTGGGGAGTCAGTCAACCAAGTGCCTCAGTCTGCCCCATTGAAACCTGGGTTTTTTCCACACAATTGATGCATTGTATCCTAGAAGAATCCCCCCCCCCCTTTTTCTTTTTTCTTTCTGTCTGAGGTGGCTTGATGGGGAAGCATTGATAGAGCTCTCCAATCCTGCCATCAGAAACTTGGGAACTTCTCCATTTCTTTTTACTTCGGAGTCTTTTTATATGTAGCTATAGACAGGGGAGGGAGGCAGTGGGCGGGGAGGAGTGGACAGTCAGACATACTGCAATTTTGAATTTAAGTAGTTTTACAGAGTTAGATTTGTGTGTGTATGTATTCATAGGTATGTATATACGAGGGAACTTCAAAAAATGTAAAATGGAATTCTCGTATATATACACAATATATCTAGTGCTAGTTACTTATCTCACATTCAGGAGCTATAAGAAAAAAATGTACAGTTCTTTTTCTCTTCTAATTTTTAATAAGATTGTCCTTTTTTTTTTCCCCCTGGATAAGTGTTATTTGTGCCAGGAAGAAATTGCTGTCTTTGTATTATTAAGACTTTAAAATAAAATTAGCAATGGAAACAGTCTGAGCGTGTGGAGTCTTTCTCAGTTTAAGTGGACGGACGAACAGTATGTGTGTGTGGGGGTATATCTGGGGCTCTTTGAACCTGAGAAGACGGACGGTAAGGGAGCCCCGGACGAGACAGACCCAGGGAAACCTTGGGCTGGATGGTACTGAACGTGCCTCAGTCTAATTCTAGGCTCTAGCCTTTAGAGTCCAGAGGGCATCCCGCACTCCTTTTCCTTACGAGAGAGGATATTGGCGGAGAACGGGGTTGGGAGTAAAGGGGAAAACTCGCTGGTGAGCCAGACGCCCCTTCTCTCTGGTCCCTGACACAAACCTCTCTAGTCTCAATTTACACATCAATCCACTTTTCAGCCTCCGCAGGGCCCGCCCAATCCCAGGGCCCGCCTCCCTTGCTGCTTAAACAGCCCCTATCGCTCCGATTGGCTTCTAGGGTCCGGCCCCCAGCCGCGTGACAGGGCTGGCGCCGCGGTGCGCACGGCACCAGGCGGACTGACTTCTTACGGGGCGGTGGGCACGATGTGGGCTGGTAACGTCCTGCGCGCTGCCTTCTCCGGCGCCCCCCGCGGCTGCCGCGCGCAGTCAGCGCTGACCCAGCTGCGATGTGTTCTAGAGGCGGAGTTGGAAGGAATCCGCGGGGCCGGTACATGGAAAAGCGAGCGAGTCATCACGTCCAGGCAGGGACCACATATCCATGTGGACGGCGTCTCCGGAGGTAACCACCCCTTCCTCAAGTCGGCAAACTTGGCCGGGCGTTCCAAGGCCCCTTCAGGACTTGCACTGAATTGGAGGCTCTGGATACTGTGTAGGGAGGAACCTCACCGGCCCACGTGCCCATTAGCCCCCTTCACATCCGTCGAACCAATTTTTCTTGGTAGAGAGAGAAGTGTTGTGCCCTTGAGCACGCGGCTGGGTGAAGGCCCATCAGTGAGATAGGCAGCCCCAGCTGGCTCCAATCAACTGCTTTCAGGAAGGGTGTGTGGAGGCGGCAGTGAGAAAACTCGCATTTCTGGAGAGGCTGCTTTGTAAAGGCCTCTGATAATCGCCACACGTGGAGTCCGCAAATCTCCAAATGCAGCAATGGGTGATCCTGTTTTACAATTGAAGCGGCCGCCTCCTCGTAGCTAGCTCTGGGTAGAGCTGCGCTATGATCTAGGGAATCCTGGAACAGGAAGGCCAGCTACTTGAACAGAGTCACTGCGAGAAAGGGGCTTGAGGTCTGCTGCAGAATCGCAAGACCAGGTCTTCCTCATCCATGACCTGTTGGACCAATGGCCACTGCCCGGCGTCTGAATCAGGCAATAGTGGGGGCTGATTATCAACTGGCCGCTAGCAACAAATTGGCATGGAATCCTTCTTGGCGCTGTTTTCCTCATCTGTTGCGCCAGCTTCCTCTGCGAGTCAAAGGATGGGAAATGAAGAGAGCCAGGTTCTCAGCCTGCCTCTGCCTCTCCTAGGCTGTTTGACTCTTTCACTCCTCAGCCACCTGTGTTCACTTTAGGCTCACTCTCTAATGCAAGGTCCTGTCAGGGTCAACGTCAGAAGCGCCATCTTTGGGGATGTGTCACTATACCAGAGAGCAAATTAACTGTCCTCTTCCTTTTCCCATGAGAAACCAAGGCCCAGATGCGGGATGGGTGTAGTTCTTCTGGAGCAGAGAAGCCTGTGAGTTAGGGCTGGCTTCCTTAAAACCAGAGTTAAGACTTCAAGGTACAATATATGGCGAGAGGTTTTACCCTACCCTCGTTTCTTGCTATTTGATTTTGGGTTCCTAGACCTTTGCCCCAAACAGGTAGATTGGACTATGTGGTTTTTGATTCTCAAGTGTGGTTGTAGGTCCATTTCTTCTCTCTAGCCTCAGGACCTGGTATTGACATTTTTCCAGGCCCTTCCTCACCTTGAACTCTGTTATCCGCCTCCTCTCCTCCTCCATCTCAGGAATCCTGAATTTCTGTGCCAACAACTACCTGGGCCTGAGCAGCCACCCCGAGGTAATCCAGGCAGGCCTGCAAGCCCTGAAGGAATTTGGAGCTGGCCTTAGCTCTGTGCGCTTCATCTGTGGGACCCAGGTACAGAGAGAGAGAGATGGGGAGCTTTGTCCCTTGGGTTGGCTACTGACCCCAGCTGTCCAATTCCCACCATCAGCAGAGCTGGTTTAGCTGGTTTAATTCGCTCAGGGCTGTCTGGTAGGAAGGCTGGCCTTAGTTCTCTGTTTCGAGAGGCCTTGAGCAAGAAATGTGACCTCTGTGATCACCCATTTACCCACCTGGAGAATAGCTTTCATCACACATTGCCCCTTATATGAGAGAAAGGGTAGAAGGCAGCCATTGGGACCAAAGGTTCTGGAACTCTTCCGCTGAGCTTGGCTCCCTTCTCTGCCCATGCCTAGCTCTACGACTGTGGACAAGTTTCTTACCTTCTCTGCCTCAATCCCTTTGTTGGTAACATTGTAGAGAATAGCACTTAATAGGTTTGTTACAAATTAAAGCCTTAACATATGTGAAAGTGCTTAGGGCAGTAACTAGCAGACAGTAGGGCTCAATCAATGAATGTTGGCCTATTTTATTTTTTTAAATAGTCATTGACATGAAACTTACATGCTGTTTGATATGTGCCTAGGTACTGTTTTTGGTACATTACAGATTACTCATTAATCTTATAAAGTCAGTGCTCTTCTTATTCTCATTTTAGAGCTGAGTGAGGCCTAGAGAGGTTCAGTGACTTGCCCAGAGGCACACAGCCTATCATGGGATTTGAGCCAGGTGGCCTGACTCCAGAGTCTATGCCCATAAGTAGTTAACTGTGATTATCACTACCTGCCCTCTCAGAAAGGTGCAATGAATGTCAGAGGCAGAACTCCCAACTCCCACACTGAACAGCTTTCAAACCTAAGAATTAAGAGGCCTAAAATGGGCCAAAATTACTTATGTAGTTCTCTTCTTTGCCATTGCAACCCAAAAAGACACTCAGTTTGCTCTCAGGAAAAACACATCATTTTTCCCCACCTTTACCTCGAGTTCCCACATTAGACCTCCATTACAAAATGAAGTGGGGGAGCAGAAAAGAAACCTTGTTGTTGTTGTTGTTAGGTGCCATCCTAGTCTGATCCCAATTCCTCCTGGGGTCAGGTTTACACTGGTTGTAGGGTAGCCCTTGTGCATAAAGCAGAGGGAGGCTGAGGCTGCAGAACGAGTTCTCTGTGTAGCCCTCTAAGCCTCTGTCTCCCAGGACCCCACCCCTACCTGTGGCATTAACATCTGTCTCACTCACTTTCCTCAGAGCATCCACAAGAATCTGGAAGCCAAGATCGCTGACTTCCATCAGCGGGAGGATGCTATCCTCTATCCCAGCTGTTTTGATGCCAATGCTGGCCTCTTTGAGGTTTGTGGGGGCTGTGGGTGGGGTCTGCTAGGCCCTGGAAAGTTTGAGGAGTGGGCAGTCAGGAGAATCTGGTAGGATGACAGTGCCAAGCTTTGGGGCCTCAATCCCTGTTTCTTACAGAGGTCAAGGCTGGGCTAGGTATGTGCTGGGGGTGAGAGGTGGGGAGAGCACTAGGCTTGCTTCCAGGGCACTTGGGGCAGCTGGAAGCTGGGAGGAGCAGGGCTATTGCTCGTTGCCAAACTAACGCTGCAAGAGCAAGGTCCCTGGTCCAGCACAGTGCTGGGGCTCTGGAGACCCAGATATTGCAGGGGGTGCTCCAGTTACCAGGGAAATTTTGACTCGGGAGAGGAGAGTCTCAGAGCAGTTAGATGACAGCTCTGCCCACACGATGCCCTCCAGGCCCTGCTAAGCCCAGAGGACGCAGTCCTATCTGATGAGCTGAACCATGCCTCCATCATCGACGGAATCCGTCTGTGCAAGGCCCACAAATACCGCTACCGCCACCTGGACATGGCTGACCTAGAGACCAAACTGCAAGAGGCCCAGGTAGGTGAGACCCAGAGGTCCAGGGTGTAGCCTCAACTACCCGACCCCTCATTCATGGACAAAACAATCTGGAAGCTCAAGCAACTACCATTCGAACCCAAGTCCCTCTGCCCCACAGCTTTGCTTTTCCATTATGCTATGAGCTCTGGTAGTGTAGTGGTTACGAATCGTGCTGCGAACTGCAAGGTCAGCAGTTCGAAACTACCAGCTGCTCCGCGGGAGAAAGATGAGGCCTTGGAAACCCTGTTCAGGGTCGCTATGGGTTGGAACCGACTCAGCGGCATTTAACAATAACAACAACATGCTTCCTTTTAGGATTCCTGGTGTGGTGCTGTAGGATTAGCACAGGACTACAAACCACAAGGTTGGCAGTTCAAACCCACCAGCTGCTCCTTAGAAATCCTATACAGGGTTACTATGAGTCAGAACCAACTTGATGGCACTTAACAACAACCACAATGCTGCCTTTGCAGCCCTGGTGTGGCACTGTAAGATAAGCATTGGACTGCTGACTGCAGGGTTGGCGATTCAAACCCACCAGCCAGCCATTCCTTAGAAACCTTATACAGGGTCGCTATGAATCAGAACTGACTCACTTAACAACAATATTCTGCCTTAATATTGCCAGCAAGGGTCTAACATAGGCTAGGGAAGCGGTGGGCACATGGATTAGACCTAACCCCACCTCTAGTATCTTACACAGGAGAATGGAACTGTTCTCATTGCCCAGGATTAAATGTGGCTCCAGTTAGCCCTGGACAAGTGGAAGAGGCTCAGAGAGTCAGAGCTGAGAGAGTGTGTGTTCCAGTCCCAAATGGTGGTCCTATGTTCCCACTTCCATGCTGGGCACTGTGTGAGGCAAGCCCTTAAGAACCCAAAGCAGTGCGACAGGAAGGGTGAATTGTCCCCACTTGAAGTGTCAGCCCCACCCCCACCCCCGCCCATGTATCCCCTGCAGAAGCATCGGTTGCGCCTGGTGGCTACTGACGGGGCCTTCTCCATGGACGGTGACATCGCGCCCCTGCGGGAGATCTGCCAGCTTGCCTCTCAATATGGCGCCCTGGTCTTTGTGGACGAATGCCACGCCACTGGTTTCCTAGGACCCACAGGACGGTGGGAGCAAATGCCACCGGAGGCCCAGGGTTGGGCTTCTGAGGGTGGGTGGGCAGGCAACCAGGAGGCTACCACCACCCCTACCCATGGTCCCTGGGTGCTCAAGTGGCCTGTAGCAGCAGGGGTGGCTTTTTTTTTGCAGAGGCACGGATGAGTTGCTGGGTGTGAGGGACCAAGTCACCATCATCAACTCCACACTGGGGAAGGCACTGGGAGGAGCGTCAGGTACCTGCAGAGTTGTGTCCCTGGGGTTCTTGCCACATGCAAAGCTCACTGGGAAGGAGGAGAGAAGACCTGGGACTGCTGGCAGAGAAGGGGAGGGTAGTGTGGATTATGCACTCAGGAGGGGCTTTGATTTTTCATCTGTCTCTTGACCCCTGTTCACCACCCCACCTCTGTTCTCAGGGGGCTACACAACAGGACCTGGGTCTCTGGTGGCCCTGCTACGGCAGCGTGCCCGGCCCTACCTCTTCTCCAACAGTCTGCCGCCTGCTGTCGTTGGTTGTGCCTCCAAGGCCCTGGATCTGCTCATGGAGAACAATGCCATCGTTCAGTCTATGGCAGCTAAGACCCACCGGTGCATCCCCTGGCAGGGATGGGGCAGGCTGGGGTGGAGGGTGGCCAGGGCCTGCCAGAATCCTTAACTCCATACTCAAAGGTTCAGCCTCACACCACCTCCCAATAAGTTTGTGTGGGACTCTATGCTCTCTGCCCTGGACTGCCAGCTTGCCTGTAGCTGTCTCCACCTTCCAGCCCCTCCCTTGTGCATTTCTCTCCATATGTCCATGTCTTTCTTCTTGTGCTCTCCTGTTTGTCCCTCTGCTTGGCTCCTCAGGTGGATTGGACCTGGCCCCACCTCTCTGTCTATCCCTTCTACAGACTTGGCCACGGCTCTTGGGCTGCATGTCTCCCAGGAGCAGGTGTGAAAGCATCTCCCCACCCCCACCCCCACCTCCAGAACTCCAGCTCCCCCTGACACCTGGCTCACGCTCACAGGTTCCGAAGTAAGATGGAGGCTGCTGGCTTTACCATCTCGGGAACCAATCACCCCATCTGCCCTGTGATGTTGGGTGACGCTCGGCTGGCTTCTAGCATGGCAGATGACATGCTAAAAAGAGGTGAGAGGGACATGGCCCAGTGAGAGCACAGAGAATAGGACAGGAGGGGCCCTAAGAGGAGAGGAAGGAAACCGTAGCCAGAGAGACCTCTTACCCCTGCCCCGCCTCACCCCGCCCCGTAGATTGGCTGAATTCAAGCTTGAAAGCCCTTGGCCAGGAGTGTCCCCACATCTGGGAGCCCTTGTCCTCAGGAAAGTGGGAGCTGAACCCATCTGGCTCTGGTGAGCCCCAGGGTGACTCTTTCCTTCCAGGCATCTTCGTCATCGGGTTCAGCTACCCTGTGGTTCCCAAAGGCAAGGCCCGCATCCGGGTCCAGATCTCAGCCGTGCACAGCGAGGAAGACATCGACCACTGCGTGCAGGCCTTTGTGGAGGTGGGGCGGTTGCATGGGGTGCTGCCCTGAGCCCAGGGCCCCTCCCTCCACAGCTACATGGGGAACCTTTAATCATCCTGGCCTGTGGATCTAAGCCTCAGACCAGAGTTCCAGGGTCGGGCCTGAGTGGAAACAATTGTGCAGACCAGCTGGCAGACGTTCATCCCTTTATCCTTTCTGCGTTTGCGAGCTCTTCGGGGTGGGTTGCTGTACACCAGCGTGGATCTCAGTACAGAGCCCCTCCCCATAATTGGATGGTGTCCAGGTGTCAGGGAAACGGACAGGGCACTGTGCTGTTCTGCCGCACGGAGGGGACAGCCTTTCCCACACCACCATCTCCCCTTCTCCTACCCCCCATCCCCAGTCAGGCCTTGGTGAACTCCTTGTTCTCTGTTCCCCATCCCCAAACTGCCCCACCACTGCCCAGATAAGGGCTGGGTGCGTAAGCCCATGTTTGAGAGGAGAGATAGGATTCAAAACTTCAAAGGAAACTGGGACCCAAAATGTGGATCAACACTGGAGAGGCCCCTAATATTCCAGGAGCCCAGTTTGGCCATGGGGCCTGTCTCATTATTCTCTCTATGCTACTAACCCAAGAAGAATGGATATTATGAGATCTGGGGTCCTTCCAACACATTTATCCCAAGGCATAGTGTCCAGATGGTTAGCCACCAGGGGGCGTAGGGAGCTCAGGCTCTGATCTCCACCATGGCCCATCCTGCCCTCTCTAGATACGAGGTCTTGGGCAGCAGCTGGCTGTTGAAGTGACCCCACAGACAAAGCCAATCAGACTGGTTGCTTGCAAAGGCCCAATCTTCCTTTAACCTACTGACTTCATCCCCTGGGGTGAGGGTGAACTCTCTTGAAGAATCTCCAGCCAGAGGGGGGTATGGCCTTGAGACAGAAGGGGTGAAAAGACATGAAACACCAGGAGCTAGGCTCACATCTCCCCAACATCCTTCAGCCCACCACGTCCCAAAGTTCTGAGCAGGGTCCAGCAGAATCCTATTGGTTCTTAAAGCCAGGTTCTGGGATCTGGGGGAACGTAGCCTGGGGTCCTAGGAGGACGCAACCTAGGGAAGCTAGAGTCACATCAGTGACAATGAGCATTTGAAGGCAGCCGCTACAGCACCAAACACAGCCTGACGCTGGCCCAAGACTCTGCCAGCAGGTTCAGGCCAGCTGCGTAGTTTATGTGGGTGGGCAGATCACACTGGGTGATCTCAATAAACCAGAGGGTGATGGGGGCATAATTCGGAGTCCACATTCACTCAGGCTGACATGAGTTGGCACGAAGCGAAGTCCACTAGCCAGCACTGCAGCTAGTCCTTCAGAAGTCACCACTGACATTGCACATCCCGGTGAGCAGCGGAGGCCCCATGACCTCTAGGGCCAGTTTGCGGCAGTGCTCGGTGCCCAAGTCTGGCTGTGAGACCACACAGGGCCCGAAGACAGACAGTGGATTGGCCATCCTTCCAGGGCCAAGGGTCTGCAGACTGCTTCGTGGTTACATCACTGCAATTTCTGGTGTGGGGCTCAGAGCCGCTGCTAGGAAGTAGAGAGGGCATCTGGGGTTCTGTGTCCTGTCTGCCCCTAATCGCCTCTGTCCCTCCCTCCTCCCCTGCAGCTCAGCTTGCTGCTGTTACTGGGAGCAATTTTCCCTTAGTTCCAGGGAGCCAGAGCCTGAACAGTGCCAGGAGGGGCCTTGGGGCTCGGGGACTGGAAGCAGGGGAAGGTTCAGGAATGCCTCCTTTGCAGGTTCAGGTCTGGGAATTGAATAGATCGTAACCTTGGAATCCTAAAATCTTTGAGTTGTAATAGGATGCAGTGATTCTAATTCCTTCATTCACTTCTCATGGTTCTGGAATGTAGGGTCTAAGAGTCTAGGTCTGGTACTTTAGTTTTCCACTTCACTGGCTCCCTGCTTCCTAACATTCGCTGTCTGTGTGAGGTGACTCTGGGAAGCCCCCTCTGAGTGCTCTTGAGAACCCAGGGACCTACCAGGACCTCATTCTGAGGGCTTCTTTTCTCTCTTGGATCGTAGTTCGAGCGTTGGCACCCCTGCTTTTGTGCCTTTCCCATTTATCCTTGAAATCTCCCCATCCCTCCACTTCAAGAAAGACTCCACCGACCCTACAACCCTCTCCTGCTCTCATTGCATACACTGAAGACGGGCTATTACTCCAGTCCACTTGGATTTCAGAGCTGAACCCTTCCCCATATTAAAAAGGTCCAGGCAGCAGGGAGCTAGGGGTGGGGGTCCTATGCTGCTGCGAGGAACACCCATTCCCACACCATCTACCCCCTTCTCTGAGTCTATCCTTGGTGAGCATCTTGTCCACAGGCTGTCCTACACCTGTCCAGATAATGGGGCCTGGATCCCCAGACTTCTTATTGCTAAATCCAGCACACTCTACCTTACCCCCACACCCACCCTCACCCGGATGCTAGCGTCTCCTGAATCATTTGGCCCTGGGACCCATTCCTTTTCCAATGGCTCCCTGCCAGAAACCCATGACTGAATGACACGCCTTTCACCAAAATTTATCAACTTCTTTGGCTCTTGCCTGAACAAGAGGCTTCTCCAGGGTCATTAATTTCTCCCCTTCTCATGCATCCTTGTTATCTATCACCTGCCACAGTAATCTTACAAAATAAATGGGAACATCCTGTCCCTGCTCTGGAACCTTCACTAGCTCCCCATTGTCCTCAGACTGAAGTCAGACTGGATGGGCACACAAACGTGCTGATCTCCAGCCAGATTGAGCCCCTAGAATAAGTTTAGGGAGCCAAATGGGTCTGTGAGTTGCTCAGGGTCTGGGAGAGGGGTCTTACTTGCAGAAAGGGGACTCACATTCTGATCCTCCAGACTAGGGTACCCCATCCAAGACTAAGAATCTTAGTGTGGGATTGGAGCCTGCTTGAAGCAGGGCGGGGACAGGATGGGGTTGGAGGAGGTGGAGTGACAAGAATGGGCTGGGCCCTGGGCACGGAGGGGTTAACTACAAAGCGAATCTCAGCGAGCAGGATCAATGGGTTACTTGCTACAGAAAGAGAAAGAGGCAACGGTGGCGCACGCTGAGAGGAGCCAGGCAGAAGAGCATGCCACCCGCCACCCCACCCGGGGGAAATTGGGCTTAGGAGGAGGGGGTGCCCAAGTCCAGCTCAGCAGAGGAAAGGAGAGATCTTAAGTAAGTAGGAAGCAGCCTTGTACCAGGGCTGGTTGCCAAGCCACGAGGAGCCC
The DNA here is from genome assembly GCF_000296735.1 of Chrysochloris asiatica. Taxonomy (NCBI): domain Eukaryota; kingdom Metazoa; phylum Chordata; class Mammalia; order Afrosoricida; family Chrysochloridae; genus Chrysochloris; species Chrysochloris asiatica. The sequence continues at coordinate 3,872,551 of NW_006408594.1, read as the reverse complement.
AGCCTGTCTGCTTCCCTCAGGATCACGCAGGGGCCCAGTGCCCAGGGTCAAGGTGGGTGTTGTCCATTTGGGTTTGGGGGATGCTGCATGTTGGGTGCTGGGGCAGGGGTGGGGTAAATGTCACCTGTCTCCCTTCTTCCTGCCTGCCCCCTCCCCTTTTCCTCTAATTGATACTAACACTCTGGAGGTCCCAGACATGACACATAGGAGGATCCACAGGTAGGAGCTAATGTGGGATGGAGCAGGGCAGGGGATGGACGCAGTGTGTTTATGCACAAGGCAGGTTGTCTGTTACAAACTCAGATCAGCGCTCCAGCCTGGACGCTGGGGATACCATGGTGGCAGCCTCAGACCTGCCACTCAAAGGGTGACCTTGGCCTCTCACATCCCTTCTCTGAGTTTCAGTTTCCTCATGGGCAGAAAGGGGACAGTGAGCTCTCAGGTTCTCCCACCTGAGCCATTGTGGGGGTCTCAGAAAACACTGGGGTGTCACTGGTGCTTTGCTGAGGATATAGCTCATAGCTAGTGAAGGTCCTGAACCTATGTCCAAGAGTGTCTCCGTGGGCTTCAGATCCTCACTGAAAAGTCAGGAATATATGCCAGCTCCTGGGGTTGAGGCTGCCCACCCCATGTCGTCACCTGCTCATCTGTTATATACCTAACCCAACCCTCCAAACCTGGGCTATAGAGCTGTCCTCAGAAACCAAGGACTCCGTACACACCCTGTGACGGGTTCACACAGTGGGTCTCCATGGTGACTTTTGGCTTGGTCTCCCATGCCACACAGCATTTTCAGCCCAGAATACCTGGCCAAGCCCAGGCTGGGAAACACCTCTAGGCTGAGACCCCAGCTTCTCTTCCCCAGGTACCCATCTGATGAGAAGATGGCCGATGCCCAGAACATTTCGTTGGACAGTGCAGGGAGTGTGGGGGCCGTGGCAGTGCCTGTAGTCTTCGCCCTCATCTTTCTGCTGGGTACAGTGGGCAATGGACTGGTCCTGGCTGTGTTGCTACAGCCTGGCCCGGGAGCTTGGCAGGATCCTGGCAGCACCACAGACCTGTTCATCCTTAACCTGGCTGTGGCCGACCTATGCTTCATTCTATGCTGCGTACCATTCCAGGCTGCCATCTACACGCTGGACAACTGGCTCTTTGGGGCCCTTGTCTGTAAGGCTGTGCACCTACTCATCTACCTCACCATGTATGCCAGCAGCTTCACCCTGGCCGCAGTCTCAGTTGACAGGTGTGCCGGGTAGTGCTCATTGGGAGCCAAAAAGAGGAGGTGGGAGGAAAAGAACAGCTCTCTGGCCTCCACCATCTTGTTCCTGGGCACCTTTAAGGCATGCTTGAGGTGACCATCCTGCCCTCCCCCAACCCCAAGTCTTCCCCAGAACATCTGTGTCCCACATGTTAGCACAGGGCCTGGCACATAGTTGTATTGTTGTTAAGTGCCATTGAGTCGGTCCTAACTCATAGCAACCTGTATAGGGTTTCCAAAGAACAGCTGGTGTGTTTGAGCCACTGAACTTGCAATCAGCAGTCCAGTGTTTATCCTACAACTCTGGGCACATAGATGTTCTATAAATGTGAAATGACTGGCAAAAGGAAGACACGATCACATCACATTCATCAGATACTTTATTATGGTCACACCTGCTTCCATGGCTTGGGATCAAATCCAAGGTCATTCCCTCACTGACGTTAATTGTTGGGAACTGTGGAATCGATGTGTCCATGATTTTGAACTCTTAGCGACTCCGTGTGCTAGAGTAGAACTGCCCCAGAGGGGTTCCTAAGCTGTCATCTTTACCAGAACAGATCTACTGGTCTTTCTCCATCCGAGCCACCGAGTAGGTACCAACCACCCATCAAAATGAGCGCTTAGCCGTTGCACCACCAGGGAGTATTTGCATGTAAAATCATCATCTTAAATAACATCTAATAAGAACTGGGCCCCTCCGAAGTGCCAGGCGCTTCTGGAAGCACGTTGCTTGTTTGGCTACAACCTAAACACCTCCCGGGAAGTGGGGAGTGCGGTCACCCCCATTTTTCAGACAAGGAAGACCAGGCACTTCGGACCTCAGGTCCTGTGTCCCCCTGCCCCTCCCCCCGCTTGCACTGCGGCAGCATGAGGGGTGGGGCATGGTTGGGGCCCAGCTGCCCGTGCACTAACCCGGACTCCGCCTCCAGGTACCTGGCCGTGCGGCACCCACTGCGCTCGCGGGCCCTGCGCACGCCACGCAACGCCCGCGCCGCCGTAGGCCTGGTCTGGCTGCTGGCGGCGCTCTTCTCGGCGCCCTATCTCAGCTACTACGGCACTGTGCGTTACGGCGCGCTCGAGCTCTGTGTGCCCGCCTGGGAGGACGCGCGTCGGCGCGCCCTCGACGTGGCCACCTTCGCCGCCGGCTACCTACTGCCCGTGGCCGTGGTGAGTCTGACCTACGGCCGAACGCTGCGCTTCCTGTGGGCGGCCGTGGGGCCGGCGGGGGCGGCGGCGGCCGAGGCGAGGCGACGGGTTACGGGCCGTGCGGGGCGCGCCATGCTAGCGGTGGCCGCGCTCTACGCACTCTGCTGGGGCCCTCACCACGTGCTCATTCTCTGCTTCTGGTTCGGCCGCTTTGCTTTCAACCCGGCCACGTACGCCTGCCGACTGGCCTCGCACTGCCTGGCCTATGCAAACTCCTGCCTCAACCCTCTCGTCTACGCGCTCGCCTCGCGCTACTTCCGCTCGCGCTTCCGCCGCCTGTGGCCCTGCGGCGCCCGCCGCCACCGGCGCGCCCGCCGCGCTCTTCGCTGTGTCTGTCCGGTCTCCTCGGGTCCTGTCGGCTACCCTGGGGACACCCGGCCTCGCGGGAGGCTGCCAGCGGACTGGCGCGGGGGCTCCGGAAAGGAGTCCGCGCGCCGCGGAAAAGCAGGACCAACGCAGGCACAGGAATAAACGCGGCTCCCGAGACTCTGCTGGATGTCTGTCTGTCAATCCGCCTTCTTCCCACCAGGCTAGGGGGATGGGGCCAAGGCCAGGAGTACTGCCAAGATGTGCAGTAAATAGCTGAGCGGTGGCTCTAAGATAGCTGGGCAGCCCCCAGACTCACCTTAGCCGAACCCCAAATTTGCAACACCATTTAAGTTTTGCTTCCCCAGCTTCCCAGTGCCAAGCCCCTCTGTTCTTAGAACTGCCCTGGTGGTGGTGGTGGTTATGTGCCACCGAGGTGGTTGCGACTCATAGCGACCCTGTGCAGGGTTTGCCGAGGCTGTAAATCTTTACGGGAGCAGAAAGCCTCATCTTTCTTCCGCAGAACAGTGGAACAGGTCGTTTCGAACTGCTGACCTTGAGGTTAGCAGCCCAATTCGTAACTGCTATACTACCAGAGCTCTAGGTGGTTTAATAGCAGTTAGTAGAGCAAACATTTATTAGGCCCTTACTATGCAAGGTCGGCGGTTCAAGCTCACCAGCTTCTTGGAAACCCTATACAGGGTCGCTATGGGTCCTAATCGACTCGACAGCACTTAACAACAAAGGAGTCCTCGCATGGCACTGTGGGTTAATGCGCTGGACTGCAAGGTCGGTTTGAACTAAAAGGTCAGCAGTTCAAGCTCACCAGCTGCTCCTTGGAAACCCTATACGGGGTCACTATGGGTCTGCATCGAAGGCACTTAACAGCAATGTATCTCACCAGGATCTCTTGTGGCTTAGTGGGTTAACTGTTGGGCTGTTAATCACACGTTCAAACCCGCTAACCACTGATCAGGAGAAAGATGAGACTGCTCCCTCCTATTTGGTAACCGCTGTGACTCTCAGAGTCTCATAGCATCTCTCTATGAGACTCTCGGACTCTTATGAGATTCTCGGACTCACACTGAGTGATGTTCTTTATTCTAATAATCAAGACAGCTTTGCAAAGCAGGTAGCCCCACTTTATAGATGTAGACTTGTTGGTGCAATGGTTAAACTCACTGCTGCCTATTGGAAGGTTGAGGGTTCAAATCCACCCAGAGGCGCCACAGGAGAACGGCCTGGCCATCTGCTTCTGAAAAGTTTACTGCATAGCACACTATAACCGATGTGGCATCAAAGATCAGAGATGTTCAGTGCTTTGCTCCAAGTCACACAGCCAGCATGTGGCAGAGGTTGGATTCAAAGCTATCTAACTTTTCTACTCACTGCCCCTCCTCCCAGTTAAAATTTCTATAGTTTATCTTGGTTCATCCTGATTCCTCATCAGCCCTGTTGACCAAATCCGCAGTTCCTCACACCCAAGTGGATGCCCTGCCTCCTGGAATCCTCAGAGACTCCCAGTCCCTTTCCTGAGGAGAGTTCTGTTTTGGTGCCCAGATGGCCCATTCCTTGTTCAGGCGTCTTGGGCTGTTCTTTTAGCCATTTGATGCTCCTGGTTCTCACGAGATCAGAAACACATTGGAACCCCAGCTGGCCTCCCAGGGGTCCCACTACTCTATAGCCCCTCCTTTCCCATCCCTCACACGGCTGGGGAAGTCTGTGACTGTGGAAACCCACTAATTAACCAATAAGTCAGTGTCAGTTTCAGAGCCAGCCCCATCCCTTCCTCCCTTACCACACATCAATGTTTATTAGCTCTGAGTTGAGGCCTGAGACCCTACAACTTCCATGACTCCCCTGAGCCCCTCTGGGATGTGAGCAAGCCTGGGCACCCTGGGGAGGCCTGACTAGTCCTTTTTCACTGCCTGCTACCTGCTCCTGGCCCAGAAGCTGAGACACAGATGGGGACCCCCTGCTTCAAGGACACACACAGATCAAGGCCTGAACTTAAGCTTTCTGACATCTGGTCCAGTACTCTGTTATATCTCTGCCCCAAATTCCCCAACATATCCCAGCCCTGCCAAAGTGGAACCGTTTCCTGAAGAGCAGTGGGGTTTGAATGCTACCTATTTCCTCAGCACCCATAGTGGCCTCTACCTCCCTGCAGCCCTCCCTCATGCCTCCACTGGCTTATCTGTATCAGGCAAGATAGCATCCCCATTTCTAGAAAAGAAAACTGAGGCTCAGGAAGGGAGATCACCTGACTAGAGTTAAGTGGTATATACCTGGCAGAGCTGGGATTCCACACCAGGTCTGAGGGAGGTGGCTAATTTGGGATGCAGCCACCCAGCTAAACTGCTGTGGGTGACCATGAACAGCTCCTTTCAGGGTGGGGCAGGAGACAAGGTCATCCCACGGGGAAATGGAAGAGCCAGAATTTGAACCTGCCTGAAATCCCAGGCCCAACGGAGGAGGTTGAGTACTAGAAGCACCCCCAGAGTGGCCCGGGACCGTCAGACTCTGCTTTACTGGCTGAGCCCTGGATGCAGCTCTGAAGCTTTCATGGTACACTGGGACCACTACTGGTGGAGGGTGTCACCATCTCAGAAGCAGGAGACAGGCATCCAGCAGCCACTTCCTGCTCCATGAGGACAGAGGTACCAGAGAAGGGAAGATATGACCCCCCACTTCCTTCTTTCCTTTATCCCCCAAACATTTGAGCGCCTGCACTGATGGATGCTCTGAGGAGAAGACAAAGATGGCTGACGAAACTGTTATCTACCTTTCGGGAACTCCCACCCAGTCCATCTGGAGAGACAGACACCCAGACGCCCTGTGATAGGACCCTAACAGAAGAACATGTGGTGTAGAGGAGGAAGCCCTGTCTTCCTAGGGCAATCTTAGCAGGAGACCCAGAGGAGGTGACCTTGAATGTGTATTGTTCTGGGAAAAGGTTGGGAGGGGCATGCCAGGTGGAAGCACAGTAAGTGGGTGGAGTTGGGGCTGAGGGAGGCCACAAAGGTGAGTGTGATAGTGAACTATGGGAATTTCATCCTATAGCAGCTAGCAGTGGGGACCTTCAGGCAGACGGTGATGTCACTGAAGGTTTCCAGGAGGGGAGGGGCCCCTGGGCTACTTGGAGAGGTTGGGTTCCAGGGGCCAGGCTGAAAGCCAAGAGCCCAGTCCAGGAGCTGCTCCATAGGTCCTAGTGAGGCAAGTCAACCAAGGCCTGGACTAGCACTGGGGACTAGCATTGGTTTTACCAGCTGCTGCTGGGTATGGCCTTGGCAGGAAGACTCCTGGGACTCTTTGGGGGTGGGAGGGCTAATGGAAGGCTCAAAGGAGCAGTTGGTCCTCATTACTTTAGTGAGGTGAGCCGGGTGTCCAGCAGAGCCAGAGAGTTAGGCAGCAGGGGCTAGAGCAGATGCTGAATGAGCCCCAGCTGCTGCCCCTCAATGCCCAGGAGAACCCACCTGACCTGAGCACCCCCAGCATGGTCTAGGATGGAGCCAGGACCACCCATCCTGTTTATGCAAGTTTCTTAAGGATGCCCCTGCTGCATTCATGTGTGAACACCACACATTTCTGCAGGAAAGAAAGATCTAGAAGCCCAGGGGATTGTGGGAGCCCAGAGGAGAGCCCCTGACTCAGCTTGGGGAGAAAAAACTTCCTGAACCAAGTCTGAATCAGGACAGGTTAGGAAGAAAGAGATGGAAATGAAGGGGCACAGCCTGGAGTCTGGCACAAAGCACAGGAAAGACCACCAGGAAACAGGGCAGCGGAGGTGGGGAGCCAGTCCTGAAGGACCCGGAAAATCATGTCGGAAACTTAGACTATGCTCTGGGAGCTACTGAGAGGTTTCACACAAAAGAGATGTGACCATTTTTGCTCTTCTAAAACCTCTCCAAGGCAGGCTGCACGGGGAGGGATAGCAGGAGACTCGTGTTAGAAGTCAGAGACAGGCAAGACATTGGCAATGGATGGCAGGTGTGGGCAGATGGGACAACCACTTACACAGGTGATCGAACTTTAGGGGTCCAGATGACACGCTCGATTTCTGGTTTGTCTGGCTGGTATTGGCAGTGGACCATTGCGTGATGTTTGGGGAGAAGACATTGAGGTTGAGGATGAAAAGGCTGGGACACCAGGGAGAAGTGTCCCCAGGGAATGATGTGCTTGGCCCTGGAATGTGTGTTTGGTCTGCTTTAGAGTTTGAAGATGGAGAAACCTGAGGCTCAGAGAGGTTGAGGATCTTGTCCAAGATCACAGAACCAAACCAAAGTAGAGCAGGGATTTAAATCAAGTTTGTCTGGTTTCAGATTCGTGATCTTTATGGAAAGCAGTGGGAGATGAAGCAAGGAGGGATGGTTGAAGGTTGGGAACTGGGAGGAACTTGAATGTACAAAGAAGGAGGCTCACTTCCCCTCACACAGTGACCATAACCAGGGCTGAAACTTAGGCCTGGGGAGCGCGGGTGAGATGGGGGCCCTGGCATAGTCACATTAGTTAAATCTTCTTCCCTCTGCCTGAGCTTGGCAGGAACAGCATCATTTATCAACTCAGAGGTGTGTGTCTAGGGAAATAAACACCAATTAACCACCCCAGATTTCCTATTAATGAACATCGGCTGCTTAGGCTGGTTGCTGGGCTCATTTGGTGAGCTGCTGGCTGGATCTGAGCTGGCATGAAGCCAGAGGGCCGGACTGAACAGGGCTGGATCGTTTCTGGTTTAAAGGAACTAGACTGATTTATTGAGACATCTGCTTGATGCCAAGTTTATTTTAATGGCCTGGGCTTTGAGTCAGGGATGAGATTGAAGCAGGAGGAATGGTGGTGGTCACTACAAAGGGAACTGCAGTGCAGGGCTCAGGCACTGACTCTGGAACCACGGTATTGGGTGTGAATTCTGCCTCTAGCCCATCGAAGCTGTGATATGTCTCTGTGCCTCAGGGTCTTCCCTCTAGACTCCTGCAGGGTTGGAGAATTGTCTGTGCAGGTCCTGTGCCAAGCTCTCTCCAGAGGCTCCCACAGGGCTTCTCACCATCTGCTGCCAGCTGAGTACAGCCTGTGAGGGCTTTCTAAGGCGGGTCCTTGTCTCCCCATCAAAGCTCCCTCAATCCACTGAGACTAGATTCACTCGGTGTCCCTCCGGGCATGAGAACCGCCAAGTGCTTCTCAGATGGTTGTGTGGGTGTATTATGGTAGCTGCTGCCCTCTGCGCACGCAGGAATGAGAGAACACGAGATTGAGCCTGGGTCTGGGACCAGACTCCCCATCCGAGTGAGCTGATAAGATTGATCCCCTTCTAACGTTAGCTTAAGGAGCTCTGGTAGCGAGTTGGGCTGCTAACCTCACGGTCAGCAGTTTGAAACTATCAGTGGTTTCACAGGAGAAAGCCTTATCTTTCTGTTTCCGTAAAGATTTACAGCCTCGGTCTAACTCCCTAACTTCTCAGCCGTGGCTTGGGCTCAGCATCCCGGTGAGTGGTCTGGTGGGGACAGTGATGAACGTGGCCACCTAACACTTCACTAAGAAGGCTTGTAGAAAGTGACAGCTGGCACATAACGGGCCCAGCACTGGCCACCGTCCTCCTTTATAGGGTACGCTCGCTCTGGTTGTAAGCATGCTTTCATATCAGGTATGGTGGCATCTGTGTGTGTTGCTGCCTGGCTGGGGGATCCTAGTCACCCTCAGCTTCCCCACCTGTAAAGAGCAACAACAGAGCTTGGGCCCAGAGAATTTGAGAGAATCTGTGAATGCTTTTCTCTTAGTGTCTTAAGACCTTCTACCTGTTTGTTCACCACTGGCCTCTCATCACCAAGTGATTAGGGTGGTTGTTGTGCCATGGAGTTGGCTCTGACTCATAGCGACCCTGTACAGGGTTGCCGAGGCTGTAAATCTTAACAGGAGCAGAAAGCCTCATCTTTCTCTTGTAGAACAGCTGGTAGTTTCAACCTGCTGACCCTGAGGTTAGCAGCCCGATTCATAACCACTACGCTACCAGAGCTCCTTAAATGAATAGTAAGGGTCTCTTAATGTGAATGAAAGGTGAGGTATAAAGCAAAGGGACCCCAGAAAGGGAACTGTACAGGTCCTCTTCTCCTCCCTGCCCCCACCACACCCGCCCTGTCTGTACTTTCTCTCAGTAACTCGGCAACGGGAAGCCCCTCGAGGCTACCTCTGCCTGGTTCATTCTGCCCTCTGCCCAGCCCAGACAGCGAGGGACCCACTTGTGGCTTTCTGACTCACTCCAGCGGCTGGAGCTGACTTTGTGTGCCTGACTCTTCAGACAGATTTGGGATTGCAGGAAAAATCTTGACAGGAAATGGAGTAAGTGCTCTTTGTTCGCTGCTCTGTGGCCGTGAAGGGAATCAACAGAATACCCTTCACTTGCCAGATGGACAGATGGAGCCCTGAGTAGGGTGGACAGGTCACTGTGGGGTGGAGGATGCTGTAGGGGTTACAACCTCTGCTTCCCAAGTGAGGATGCTTTGGGGGAAGACTTGTGAGGAGTTAGACATCAGACTGTGTCAGGCACACACCACAGGACAATTTCCCAAAAGACTGCACCCCTCCCCCTAGGCTCTATAAAGCTTTCCTGAGGGAGTAACAGCCTCAAACTGCCCAGTCAGCCCCCCAGGCTGCCATGACTAGCCCCCACCAGTCTTTCCCCAAAGCTCTGAAGCACTCATTCCTAACACCCTTCCCCCTTGCAGAATCTCTCTTCCCATGTGAAATCCTGCATTGTTAACAATAGCTTCCTATCTTTGGTTGTTGTTCCCATAGACTCATGGTAACCCCATGTGTGTCAGAATAGAACTGTGTTCCGTATGTGAGAAACGTTGTCCATACCCAGGATACTGCCTCGGTCCCACTTGGTTATGAGGTCACAGATGAGTTATCGTGAGTGCTTACCCCAACCAAGGCTTAATGTACTCATTTCAGCGAGAGTGAGGCTTATTCATTCCATTTTGCAAAATCGGGTGTCAGACCCAGAAGACAAGGGAAGCCCCCTGAGCCCCTTTGCAAAGCCTTTTCTTCTCCTAGGTCAGGAAAGTCCTTCCCAGTTCCTCATGACTGAGTACTGGGGACTTTAAGTAATCTTCTACTTTCCCTGGATGGCAGCATTCTTGTTTAAAGTTCCTAGTTGTAGTAGAACATGTCCTTTCCCCCTCTCCCAATTCATCCCGCTCACATACCCCAGATGCATAGGCCACTGTTGCTATGTGAATCAACAATTTATGTCTGGTCTAGCAATTTCCTGGACCACTCCCTTATTCCTGAAGATGGACCATCTTGAGAATGTATTTCTCACACAGTGTTTTCAACAGCTGAGTTTATGGAAACAGATGGTCTTTCTTCCCAGATGCCTCTGGGTGGACTCCCAGCCAAGGGCATTAACCTGTTTGCAGCACCCAGGTCTGCTCATATTTATTGTTGTTAAGTATCCTCGAGTCGGTTGGCACTCATAGCGACCCTCTACAGGGTTTCCGAGGAGTGGCTGGGGAATTTGAACCACTGACCTTGTAGTTCAAACTGATTTTGTAGCCCAGTGCTTATCCTACAGTACCATACCAGACTCCTGCTCTTATCTGTTGCTGTTAAGAGCTGTAAGTCGGTTCCGACTCATAGCGACCCTATATAGGGTTGCCAAGGAGCAGCTGGTAAATATAAACTGCAGACCTTGCTTAACACACCAGGACTCCTGTTCTTATTTAAAGGCCAAATAATTAAACCCCTTAGACCTGAGTGAGGTTCAGCAACCTTGCCTCAACTCTTAAGGTACTCAGCCAAAACAAGGGGCCCACCCTAGTCCGAAGCCCACTCTCTCCTGTCCCTACCCCTCCTTCCTGCCGAGTCCCAGCCCTATGCTTGGAACCCAGCCCTGAGGTGGGCAGACTTGTTTGGAAGGAGGTTCAGAAGTGTTGTCGTGATGTGCCTTGGAGTCGGTTCCGACTCATAGTGGCCCTGTACAGGGTTTCCAAGGCTGTAAATCTTTACGGGAGCAGAAAGCCTCATCTTTCTCCCGCACAGCAGCTGGTAGTTTCAAACTGCTGACTGTGAGATTAGCAGTGGTTAAGTAAGTGCTGTCAAGTCAATTCTGACCCATAGTGACCCTGTATAGGGTTTCCAAGGAGCAGCTGGTGAGCTTGAACTGCTGACCTTGCAGTTCAAACGGTTTTGCAGTCTGGCGCATTAACCCACAGCGCCACACCAGGTAACCACTATGCTAAAGGGAAAAGCCATCCCATGCCCCCCCACTCAAACCAGTAGCAGCTCAGCCACCGTGAACCCCTTGCTTCCTTTGCCCTTCCCCTCCCCAAACCCACAACCTGGCAGGGCCTTCTGCCTCTTGAACTGGGGTCCTGGCAGCAGCCCCCAGGCTGTGTCTATGCCTCATAGCCACAGTGACCCTTTTTTCTTCAGGGTCTGGGGAGCTGGTTTCTACCAGTTCAATACAGATCCAAGCTGGGATTTGGGGGACAAGCTCCCTTTCTCTGAAGAGCAGTCAGGGATTCCCATTGGTTGAGAGGGGAAGTGGGGCAGAGCTAGAGCTCTGAGAATGTAAAAGTGGACAATCACCAACAGGTAGGGAATTATCACCTGGAAAGCCAGTCTCGGCCTTGTAGTCAAATGCCCTGGTGCAGAGCCCTGCCATCAGGAGACACTTCCTTCTCCCTGACCCACAGCCAAAGAAGTGTGTGCTCCTGGGGGCGGGAGTAGAATGTACTCTGCAAACCTGGGCTGAAAACCTCCAACCTGTGCCGTGACTCTTGGTTCCTTATGGTGTTTAGTTTCCTGTTGCTGCTGTAACAAAGGAGCAGAAACTGAATGGCTTAAAACAACAGTTTATTCTCTTAACAATTCTGGAGCTCAGGAACTGAAGCCAGCTTCACTGGGCAGGCTCCCTCAGGTCTCCGAGGGGAGAGCCCATCTCCATGCCTTGTCTAGTGTCTGGAGGTGCCGACATTCCTTGGCTCCTTCCTTGCATCACTCCAGCCAGCCCCTGACTTCCATCCTCACATCTACTCCCTCCCTGACCTCCTGCCTCCCCTGTAAAGATTCTGGTGACATTGGGCCCAGCTGGCTAATCCAGGACCACTCCCTTCATGAAGGAGCTCTGGGAGTGTAGTGGTGAATTGGGCTGCTAATCTCAAGGTCAGCAGTGCGAATCTACCAGCTGTTCCGTGGGAGAAAGATGAGGCTTTCTGCTCCCATAGAGATCTGTAGCCTAGGAAACCCTACACAGGGGCACTATGAGTCGGCACCGACTCCACGGCACACCACCACCACCACCACATTCTCCTCATGAGACCATTAATCACATCTGCAAAGTCCCTTTTAACATATAAAGTAATATTTACGGGTTCTCGGGATTAGAATACAAATACTTCTGAGGGGTACATCTGATTCTCAAAGATCAAGGGCTTCCCACTTCAGGTTCAGGGTAAGGGGACTCCTTCCTAACCTTGTTATTTTAAGGTCTGGCCTTAACTAATCCTCACCAGCCAGCCAGGGCAGCTCCTGTTTGTCTATGTGAATGTCAGATGACAAATCTACGTGCAGCTTCCTGGGCTGGGGGTGCTCGTCCCAAGTACCTACACCACCGACGGAACAAGCCCAAGGTGGAGAAGGGAGGCAGAGAAGAGTCTGGGGCCTACTGAGGGCCCACTGGTCATGGGAAAGCGAGATCTGACAGGACAGTGTGTGGCAGCCAGAGGAGACGGCAGCTGCCAAAGCTGGCCCGGCCTGCAGGAGCTGGAGGAAGACACCGGGCGCCGTGGCCCCAGCCCCCACAGAAGATGGAGGCTGGTGAGAGTGGCTCTGGGGTCCTGGCCCCCCAGCACTGGAGGTGAGGGTGCTCCAAAGTCCAGACACAGGGCCTCTGCTGTGTAACGAGCGAGCGGCTGGGCGGCAGGGAGGAGTCTCTCTCTTGCTACCTCTTTTCTATGTTCTGCATCTGCAAGCTGAGGGAGGTGAAGCTGGCCAGGAGGTCGGTCACCTCGTCCACCTGCCGGACAAACCCAAGGCTCAGTTACTGAGTGCTGGGCCCTCAGCTCTCCTCCCCACCACCACATGACGTGGTAGCTGTCCTTCCCGCCCACTACACAGCAGTTGCCCAAGGCTTCATCCTTTACACCAGTGGCCTCTGGCTGCCCCAGAGAAAGGTCACAGGTAGGAGAGGCGCAGCGGCTTTGAGGAAGTGGCTGCCATGCTCCAGCACAGCCTGTGTGTGTGTGTGTGTGTGTGTGTGTGTGTGTGTGAGACGTGTGTGTGGCCTGGCTCTGGCTCTGCAGCCAGGACCCACCTGCTCTTTGGTGCTGGTCATCTGGAGGCGGGTGCAGAGATCGTCCAAGCGCTCCCGCTGCTCGTGCCGTCCCAGGCGCCCCAGGTACTCCCTCAGCATCTGGATGATCTGGAAGAGAGAAGGCCCAGCGAGGTCGCAGGCTGCTGCCAGGAGGCAAGCGGGAGCAGGCACCAACACCAGCCAAGCTGCACGCACCCACCGGCTCGGGGCAGCGCCTGTCCAGTGCTCTGCTTGTTTGATGCTCACCTGCTTCACCTCCAGCCGCACAGCCTCTAAGCACCGGGAGTGACCCTCCTGTAGGATGTTCAGCTTAGACTTGGCCAGGTGCAGGGGAGTGCGGCCAGCTCGGTCCAGGGCATCCACACGGGCACCTGTGGGTACAGGCAGAAGTGAGCATGATGGCAGGGGGTGGGGAGAGAGGAGGGGGAAGGGGAAGGGGCCACTTACCTCCTCGTAGCAGGGTAGTGATGACAGGGACGTGGTTGGTGCAGGCCGCTGAAGAGGAAGAATAGGAGCTGAGGCCCAGGACGCACTGGGGCTGGGCCTGGATGCCCACATACCCCTGTGCCAGGGCTACACCTCCCAAAACGGTATCACCGATGCAACAGTTCAGCAGGACTCGGCAAGCATCGAGTCCAACTCCCTCCCTGCACTGCTGGGGAAACTGAGCCAGGGAGAAGGGTCAGTCCCGGGAGTCTCAGCGGCAGGGCAGGACCCAGCTCGGGTCTCAGCACGTCACACCTCCTGCAGAGCTGACTCAGCTCCCCCTCAGTACCGCCCTCAGTACCATCAGCTGCTGTCCAAAGGGAAAGGCTGAGGGCCGGGCTCTCCCAGACACTTACCCAGGTGCAAAGGCGTGTTCCCCAGCCCATCTCGCTGGTTGGGATCAGCCCCGTGGTCCAGGAGCAGCTGCACTGAAACAGGAAACCCCAAGACGAGTTGTTGGGAGACCGGTGACACGTCTACTCCCACCTGACCCAAGGCAGAGAGGTGACCTCAAAGTGGGGCATACTGAAGGCAAGTGTGGGCCCCTCTGCTATCTCAGTCACTGGATCCACAGGTTCACACCCAGGACCCTGAGGATTCTGGGAGGGCTTGCAGGCTATGCGGGTGTTGTAGGATTGGCATTTCAGGGGTTAAGGAACGGTCTCCCATAGGCAGTAACAGCTCTCAGGGCAGTTTCTGCTCCTCCACAGCCAAGCACCACAGTGGGACTTAGGCCACTGGAGGGCGCTGAGCACCGTAACTAACTTCGCCACCTCAAGGTGGGCTTCCCTACTGCCCCCAAGTCCCACTGTTATCATGTCGAGTCTGACTCACAGCAAGCCCTCGTAGGGTTTCCGAGATGATAAATCTTTAAGGGAGTAGACAGCCTTATTAGGTTTGTCCCGAGGAGTAGCTGATGAGTTTGATCTGCCGACCTTGCGGTTAGCAGTCCAGTGTTTACCCTACAGCACCACCAGGGCTCTTTGTGGGACTATCAGCGTTTGCCAATTACCCAGGTGGTTAATAGTAATTAACAGGTGGGCTGAGCCCCAGGTGGGAGCTCAGGCTGACCTGAGAGCATGCGCTGCAGACCAATGAAGAGGAACCGTGTGCTGCCCGAGTGACGCTGCAGGGCTGTTTCTCGACTTCCCGTGTTCTTGGGGCCTCTGCCCAGCGACCCCCAAGTCCAGCTCTTACCACACTTGGGAATGAGGACACCGGGCAAAGAAGAGGCAACGGACACATTGAGTGAAGAGTAGGACCTGGTTAAGGACTCAGGCTGTCATCTTCGTCCCTTTTTAGGGGGTGAGGGGTGTTTGTTGAGGGACAGATTATAAGCGGTTTCCATTATCTACTCTGATTTCTTTATTTAAAAAAAATGTTTACAACATTAAGACAAAGTTTCCAAACTAAAAAAAAAAACACAAAACAATTCTTTGATGGTTACCAGAGGTGGGAGGGAGAGGAGAGTAATTCACTGGCTAGACACGTTAGCTCGGGTAACGGGGAGGACAATATATAACAAGAGGGAGGGTGGCAGAGGAATGATGAAGAGAGGTGAAGACATAGGGAGGTATGCATGGACTAACGGGGACAGATAAACTGATAGACACACAACCTTGAACAAACTGTTCCGTGAACAGATACATGGATTGAGACATAAGCTGAATGGGTAAAGCAGGACGAGTGGGGTGTATATATGTGTATACAACTATCAACCCTCACGGACACAGCAGTCAAGAGATCAAACGACGTATTGCATTAAGCAAATCTGCTGCACAAGACCTTTTTAAAGTGTTGAAGAGCAAAGATGTCAGCTTGAGGACTAAGGTGCACCTGACCTAACCCATGGTATTTTCAGTAACCTCATATGCACGTGAGAGCAACATCACAGTGATTAATAGGACCAACTTTGGAAACATAGACATCTGGGGCTATGTCTTTGAGCAAATGACTATCTCTATGACTGTTTGTTTCTTTATCATAGAATTAATGTAATTTTTGTTAAGTGTTATCAAG
>NW_006408594.1:3848508-3854011 GCF_000296735.1 Chrysochloris asiatica | reverse complement strand
AGGGGAGAAAGGAAACAGAAGAGATGAGCAGGAGAGCATGACAGTAAAGAATAAGAGAAGTAGAGTATTAGAGTAGCCATAGAAATAATAATAATAAAGCATGTAATGAGAAGAAAATGAATTTATCATGACCCATGACTCCGTGTATTCAGCCGACGCCGCCGCACCCGCTTTCGGAAAAACCCTGGAATAAGTTTGCTGGGGCTGGCTCCCGGCAAGAGCTTGCAAAAAGGCAAGCTCAGGAAAATACAAGTCATTTATATCTGATAAATGATTTTTTTTTTTTTTAAGGTTTTTATTGTGGATTGAGTGAAAGTTTACAGGGCACACCATCAGTTTCACATTCAAACATTCATATGCCTTGTTTCATTACATTGTTTATAATCCCCTCCATATACCATCAGCTAACAGTGTTTCTCTCTATCCACTTTAGCTTTTTTTTTTGAGGAAAAACTTTGCCTTCTTGGAATTTACAGTCTAGGCTTTTAGGGAAGGTTTTTACATTTATCTGTGCATATCCAGGGATCATGTATGCGATTACTAACAAGCATAACTGAATAATCAGATGAGGGACAGTTCGCTATGTCTGCTAGGTGGCTATAGTCTGATCCTCCGAGCCTATGGTTTGGACGGTCTGCAACATTTGGGCCCACAGGGCCTCGAACTCCTGACCGTGTCTGCACAGTCTGCAACAGATTCCCCCTTATTTATTATTTGTTTACGGGACGCTGCCTTGATAAATGATTTTGTACATAGAATATATCGAGAACTCCTACAAATCACTAAGAAAAAGACAAATTACGATTTGCTTTGTAAACCTTCACTCAATTCACACACACACACATAAAGTGAGAGAGAGAGAAAGAGAGAGAAATCAAAACCCCCTGCCATAGAGTCGATCGGGACTCACAGTGCCCCTACAGGACGGAGCAGACTGGCATCAGAATGTTTCCATGCCTGCAATCATTACAGGAAGGAGCTCTGCTAGCGTAGTGGTTATGAATCGGGCTGCGAACCTCAAGGTCAGCAGTTCGAAACTACCAGCTGTTCCGCGGGAAAAAGATGAGGCTTTCTGCTCCCATAAAGATTTGCAGCCTTGGAAACCCTGTTCAGGGTCGCTATGAGTCGGAACCGACTCCACGGCACACAACAACAATCATTACAGGGAGTCCTGGTGTGGCGCTGTGGGCTAATGGGTCAGACTGCAGTCTTTTGAACTGTAAGGTCGGCGGTTCAAGCTCACCAGCTGCTCCTTGAAAACCCTATACAGGGTCACTATGGGTTGGAATCAACTGGACGGCACTTAACAACAACAATCATTACAGAGGAGTCCTGGTGTGGCACTGTGGGTTAATGCGCTGGACTGCAAAGTTGGTTTGGACCACAAGGTCAGCAGTTCAAGCTCACCTGCATTCCTTAAAAACCCTATACAGGGTTCGCTATGGGTCAGAACTGACTCGACGGCACTTAACAACAACAACAATCATTACAAAAGCAGAAAAGACACACTTTTCTTCTGTGGAGTGGCTGGTGGGTTGAACTGCTGACCTTTTACCTAGCAGCCCAGTGCTTACCCACTATGCTACTAGGACACCTGTAAAGAATTAAGGGAAAAAAAACCCCAAACACTTCCCGAGTTGACGCTGATTCACAGCGAGCGAGTCAGGGAGAACTGGTCCACAGAGTTTCCAAGACTGTTGTCTTTACAAGTCCTGTGTGGCACAGTAGGATAAGCACTGAATCCCAAGGTCAGCGGTTCAAGCACGTCAGTCCTCGGAAACCCTACACAGGGTCGCCATGAAACAGAATTGAGTTGACAGCACTTAACAACAACAACAACAACAAAAAATCTCCACGAAGTAGACTGCCATCGTTTTCTCTCATGGATTTGAACTGCCAACATTTCAGTTCGCAGCTGAGCACTTTAACCACTGTGTCACCCGGGCTCCTTTAATGATAAGACAAATCATTTAAAAATGGGTAAACACTCTCATGGCCCAATTTCCAGCCAAAAAGTAGATAGGTTTTTAAGCCACACTAGTGAGACATGCCCAGTACAGCATGACCAGCCATGGAAATGGACTCAAATACAATGTGAGGATGGCGCAGGCACTGTGTGGGTCTGTTGTGCATAGGGTCACCATGAGTTAGAACCGACTCGACAGCTCCTAGGAACAACATTACACACACATACACACATCTAGACAGTGTGTACACTGCTCATCTGCTGTACTTACACCTCTCTATCCCACAGGTTTCATGAGAAGTGGGGCTATTGTATTTTTATACAAATCACATGCGTGTTACACAGTTTGCTTTGCGTGTTAACTTTCCTGTGTACACTATGCATGTCATAAGCATGAACATGTTGTATGTGCTACGGGTTGTGTATGTGGTTCATCTGTGGGTTTGGTTCATGGTTGTATTACCAACACCTAGAATGTCACTGGCCTGAGACATCTGTTCATGGACACATGGAAGTGACTCAGGACAGGCCTAACCGGAGCCTTCCCTTCAGTCGAGTCTATCACCCTCTCCCCAGGGCTCCCTTCCCCTACCCTGCAGTGCAAGATTTGAGCGCATACTCCACAGTGAGTGGGTGAGGCTCTATCACGGGCATGCCTTCTATCCAGCACCCTGTTCCCCACGGCGGTGAGGTGAAGTGAGTAGCCTGGCCCGGACCCTCCCCAGGACTCACCAATCTGGTCATTGCCATTGCAGGAAGCGAAGTGCAGAGCTGTGCGGCCCTTATCGTCAGCTGCGCAGGGATCCACGCCATCTTCCAGTAGCTGCTGCACTGACCCCACCAAGTCGGCGGGAGGAAGGAAAGAGAGTGGTGTTAGCCCGGCTGCAGTTCTCGGGGCGGCCTGCAGAGGGAGTTCAGGGCATCCACAGCACACAGGAGAGTCAGCCTCCCCCACTCCCCCGCTCCAGATGGCATGGACTCAGGATGCTTCAGCTACAGGTCTCCAGGTGGAACGTGGCAGGAGGACCTTGGCCTTCAGGGTCAGGAATTGTGGAGTCACAGAAACCCCCAGCATAGACTCTGACCCCGTCCCTCCACCTGAGTTTAGATACACACCCATTCCAGCTTGACCACACCTGCCCAAACTGTTGATGAATGCTAACCTGGTTCCAGGGAGCAGCCTGTAGACTGGGCTCCACTGAGCTACTCATCTGCAGTGTCTGTCCTAAGTCACAACCTCCTTGGACCCCTCATTGCTCATCTAGAAAACGAAACTACTGCCACTGATTCTGGGCAGCTGCCGTGGGGATTACATGAAGCCAGGACAGCCGAGCACTGGGCCCAAATCAGGTGCTCAGTAAATGGCAGCTACTTCCCTTTTGTTTCCTCCTGGCTATGCCCCCTAAAAAGATGTTCAACTCTTAAAACCTGCACAAAGAGAACACAACCTTGTTTGGGTTAGCCTTATCCATTAGGCTAATGAAGTTATACCAGGGTACTGTGGGTCCTAATCCTATCCCTTCTGAGTGGCATCTGATAAAACAGAAAAGCGGGTACAAAAAGAAAGTCGCACACAAGTGACTTGTGAGGACATGTGAGGACCGGTCTGCACGCCAAGGGACGCTAAGCAGCATCCAAGGCTAACCGAAGCTGAAGGGATCTATACAGCCGTAAAGATCCTATAGAAATGGAAGGCCGAAGGGACCTTCCCACAGCTCCACCCATGCCCTAAAGTCAGACTTGTAGCCTCCAGAACTGTGAGAAAATAAAGTTCTGTTCTTTAAAGTAACGCACTTTGTGGTGGTGGTGTGGTGGCAGCTAACATAGGAAATGAAGCCATCATGAACTCAAAGTCTCCTGGTGGAACGGTTCTGCCTTGAAACAAAGCTGATTTCAAATGATCCGGTGGCTCCTCAGATTTGGAAGTTGAATCTTGCTGGCTGGGTTTCTTAACATGCACCCAGCCTGAAAGAATGCTTACAGCACTTCACAAGGCAGGTGTCACAGGTAAGAGCCACTTCTAGCACCAGACTGCCTGCTTCCCGTCTTGGCTGAGAGGGACACAGGATGACACAAACCTAAGAGCAAGGAGTCCTGGTGTGGCACTGTGGGATAATGTGCAGGTCGGTTTGAACTGTAAGGTTGGTAGTACAAATTCACCAGCCGCTCCTCAGAAACCCTGTATAGGGTTATTATGAATTAGAACGGACTTGAAGGCACTTAAAGTGCTTCCAGACAAAGCCCAGGAGTTTCCTCCTCCACGGATCATTCCTGTGGTCAAGGTGAGTTAGCCAGTCCTGGTCCGCACCTCCTTGATGCCCTGTTCATCCCACCTCTGTAGCATGGACAACGTAACTGGTGCTGTGGCCTGCGTTACTGTAACCGCGTACCAGTCAGGTGCCGGGTACCCCAACGCTGATCCCTCCACAACCCCTTTTACAGACCAGGAGACTCAGGCCCTGACTGATGATGTAAACATTCTCCCAGCTAGGAGAAGGCAACGCTGAACTACAAACCCAGGTTAACCCGGCTCTGAACTGGTACCTCTCCATCCAGACACTTTCAGGGGGGGTTGTTGTTACTTTATTTGGGAAATGGTTTCTATTCTTCTCCAACTAGATGATAAGTTTTGGGTTTCATTTATCTTTATGACCCTAATATCAACTATAGAGGAACCCTGGAGGCGCAGTGGTTCAAGTGCTCGGCTGTTACCCAAAAGGTCAGCGTTTCGAACCCACCAGCTGCATGGGAGAAAGATGTGGCAGTTTGTTTCCGTGAAGATTTACAGGCTTGGAAAACCTATGGGAATAGTTCTACTTCGTCCTACTGTTGTTTCTGTTGTTAAATGCCGTCAAGTCGGTTCTGACCCACAGCAACCCTGTATAGGGTTTCCAAGGAGCAGCTGGTGGGGTTTGAACCACTGAATTTATAGTTCGCAGATCAGTGCTGATCCTACAGTGCCACACCAGAAATCCTATAGGGTTGCCATAAACTGGGATCGATTCGGTGGCAGTGGATTTGAGTTATCAAGTACTATCAACTCAGTTAAGGTTGCTGATGAAGAAAAGATGGAAAAGTGAAAAAGGCTGAAGAGAGCGCTGGAGAAATACAAGCTTCAAGTCATTGCAGTGGCCACTAGCACGCTCACCAAATGCAGCAGAAACATAGCGGAGAACTGAAATGCCAGCTTTCTGCTTATGACTTATGTAGCCATTGTCCTTCTGGAAAGCATTTTGCCTTATTTTAAGAGCCATGAATATATGCATATTCTTTGATGTAATAACCTCATAGCTGGGAAATTATCCTAAAAGAGAAAGACTGATTGAATAATTCTTGCTTTGTTGCTTTAATGGAACATTGTACATCCATTTAAAATCATGGTTATGACTGGGGAGTGCAGTAATGTGATTTTTGCTTTCTATTTTATGAGCTTTAAAAAAGGTTTTTAAACTGCAATGTATTCCTTTTATAAATAGGAAAAACATGACATTTTCATTTTTAAAAGCCTACAAAAACTGTAAATATGCTTAGAAGACA
>NW_006408594.1:3845681-3848339 GCF_000296735.1 Chrysochloris asiatica | reverse complement strand
ATTATGTGTATATTTCAAATACGTAAATAATTATAGATTCATGGAAAAGCACTTAATGGTATATGACAAAAGCACTGTAATTGCTGAACTACACAAAAGAGCAACAAGATTGCACAGGAAAAACAAACCTCTAGCCACACACGAAGGGAAGAAGCTAGTGCCACAGCCAGCTTCACAGCTGGAGCCCTGTGGGAGCCTGGGCTAATTAAAGATGGCACCTTAATGTAAAGCAAACAAAAATCCTCACCACTGGACCAATAAACAACATTATGACAAATGGAGAAAAGACTGAAGTTGTCAAGACTTCATTTTGCTTGGATCCACCATCAACACTCAAGGACGCAGTAGTCAAGAAATCAAACAATGTATTATTGCATGATGCAAATCTGCTGCACAAGACCTCTTGAAAGTATACAAAAGCAAACATGTCAGTTTGAGGATGAAGACGCGCCTGACCCAAGCCATGGTATTTTCAATAACCTCATATGCATGTGAAAGTTGAACAATGAGTAAGGAAGGCCGTAGAAGAATTGATGCATATGAATTATGGTGCTGGAGAAGAAAGATTGAAAGTTCCATGGATTGCCAGAAGAACCAAAAATCTTCGAAGACGTACAGTCAGAATGTTCCTTAAAAGCCAGGATACCAGGACTTAATCTCTCAGCCTTCGGACATGTTATCAGGAGGAACCAGTCCCTGGAGAAGGACATCATGCTTGGTAGAGTAGAGGGTCTGAGAAAAGGAGGAAGACCCCAACGAGATGGAGTAACACAGTAGCAGCTTCAATGGGCTCGAGCGTGACGATTGTGAGGATGACGTAGGACCAGGCAGGGTTTTGTTCTCGAGCAGACTCGATGGCACCTAACAACATGTGTCAGTCCACAAGGTCAGGGCTCAACCCCTCCAGCCACTCCTCAGAAACCCTATGCAGGGTCTCTATGAGTCAGAAATGACTGGATGGCACTTAACAACAACAAAATAGGTCAGTTGCTCTGAATGAAAAATGACAGCATTTCTATTGAAACAATAAAAGCCCTACGTGAACACAACGCTTCAGGGTAAACCGGCTTTCCTGTGCGAGGCGAGGGCAATGACAAGAGTCTTTAACCACACACAAGAGCTGATTAAAAAAAAAGGACGCTGCAGCCTTTGCACAACAGTGCAAAGGTAAAAACCACCACAGTGCCCACCGAGGGACGAAGGTGGCCCATACACATATGATGCCACACTCTCGGCCATCAAGAGAAATGAAGTCCTGATAATAATGCCACCACCAGATGAACCTAGGAAGCACAATGCTCAGGGACTAAGTCAGGCACAAAAGGACAAATAGGGTATGATCTCACTGGTGTGAAACAAGCAAACACTCATGTCCAGGGGTGGAAGGGAGCAGGGACAGGAGTTTTTGCTTGGGGGGCAGAGAGTTTAGGCTAATGGGCATGGAGCGGTTCCACATCAATGACAAGTGTCATCATAGGTATTCAGTACCACTGAACTGCACATGTCGAACTGCTCTATGGGTATATGTTTGCTGCATGTACCGCAGTAGACGAGAAGGAGAGAGAGAGCTATTCTTTCTTTACTAAAAGACTATCTACAGAGAGACAGGAGAACTGCTGGGCTGGTCCTGCCTACTGAGCAGGACTCCTAACTCACTGGGAACAACTCACCTATAGAGTACACTTTACATCTTCGTGGAGGTTTGTTGTTGTTGTTTTTCCCACAATTTCACCAATAAGTTTCTATTTTCTGGCAAGTTTCTCTAGAAATATGATTCAACTCACTTGATCCTAAACCCAGCTTCTCTCCTGAGTATACTAGTTTCCAAAATGCCACAGCTACGTGGTATTAAGTATTGAATGTTTTTAGACTGAATTAACTTTTACAATTATTCAGGTTCCTATAAGGAAGGAGTCGTTGAGATACTGCACTGTTTCTGGGAAAATGTGAGAAGAGAGGTAGTTACAGTGAGGGCCAACTGCTGCTCCTACAGATGCTGTGTTTTTTGTTGTTGTTTTAATGTTTTATTTACAAATCCTGTTTTGAAGTGCAGATATTTACTAAAAGATGTCTCTTTATTTAAGGCATCTGGTATATTTCTGAGAGGCTTCACAAGCAGGCTGAGTGGGCCCCAACTCCTAAGTTAAAGTGGGTATCGTAGACAAAGATAAAAAGAGACCTGTGAAAATCTACAACTAGCTTCGTTTAATAATGTATGGGCATTAGGTTGGTGTTGGTGTGCCACCGAGTCGGTTCCTACTCACACTGACCCTGTTAGGGTTTCCGAGGCTTGTAAATCTTTACAAGAGCAGAAAAGCCTCACCTTTCTCCTGCAGAGAGAGTGGTAGATTCGAACTGCTGACCTTTTGGTTAGCAGCTCAGTTCGTAATCCACTATGCTACCAGGGATCCTGGGGTATTAGGTGGTGGTTAAGTGCCGTCGAGTCGGTTCTACACATAGTGACCCTGTATAGGGGTCCAGGAAGCAGGTGTTGAATTTGAACCACTGATCATGCAGTTCATACTGACCTTGTGGTCGAGTGCTTATACTACAGCACCATACCAGGACTCTGGGGCATTAGGTTAGGGGAAGAAAATTTCCAAGCATTCAGTCATGGTCATTTTAAGTAGGTTTATGTATAAACCATAAGGAGCTCTG
>NW_006408594.1:3844318-3845581 GCF_000296735.1 Chrysochloris asiatica | reverse complement strand
GCAGCATGGATGGACTCAAGCATGACAACAACAGTGAGGTTGGCCCAGGATCAGGCAGTGTTTCATTCTGCTGTGCATAGGGTCGCTATGAGTCACTACCGACTCAATGGTACCTAACAACAACAACAACATATCTAAACAATATGAGTTTAAAAGAAAAAAAAAATTGTTGACAGTGAACAAATTCAAAGCCAATAAAGTGCCTGGGCTGGACCGCAGGTCTGACCACTTTACTCTAAGTCTCACAGCTTTCCCATGGAGAACCACCTGGAAATGTTTTTATAGCTCACAGGATGCTGTTAATTATCTAGAAGTCCCTGACACACTGCAAAGCCTCTACCATGTGACTTAAGACCAACCCCAGCACACCCCCTGCCTTTCCTTGGTGAATCAGGCTGAAAGCTACAACAACTTCACATACCCCCTCCACACCTACTTGGCCCTCTCAGACACCTGTTCACTAAAACAGTGGAGTACCTTCCACTGAGATTCAGTGGCGAAATAATGGCATTTTCAATAAACAGGCTTGGGCCAAATTGGATAGTTGTGGTGAGTGGGGGGCAGAATGACCTTGGTCCCTACCTCTCACTATTGTTACTGTTACAGAAAGAAACACTGCCCATCCTAGGCAGGGTTACAGTCAGGTTTGAACCGTGCTGCAGATACGGTGTCAATCCATCTCCTTGAAGTCTGCCTCATTTTTGACAGCCCACTACACCTCACTCACTCACACACACACACACACTCACACACACACATATACACACACTCACACACACTCTCTCTCGCACACACACTCACACACACTCACACACATACACAAATTCATGTGAACGTGAGATCAAAATGAGAAAACACAGGAGAATGTCTTCATGATCTTGGGGTGAGTTAATAATTCTTTAAAAAGTTACAAAAATACTAACTATAACAAAGAAAAGACTGATAAGTTAGATTTTATACAGTTAAGAACTTTGGCTCATCAAAAGACAGCATTCAGAGGCTGGCCAGGGCCATAATTAATTAAGGAATTAAAAATAAATAAATTGAGACATTATCAATCGAGGAATTAAATAAATAAGACATGGGAAACCTGTGCATGAAGAATTCATTGTCTTTGCAAAGCAACAATGAAATACTTTCTTTTCTTTTTCTTTCTTTCTTTCTTTCTTTCTCTCTTTGGATGGCAGAGCCACAAAGAGTTGTTTTATTATTTTTATGCACAGACCCCTAGTGGAATTTTTCTCTTGGTGAAACATTCTCTGA
>NW_006408594.1:3829984-3834857 GCF_000296735.1 Chrysochloris asiatica | reverse complement strand
GGAAACCCTGTACAGGGTCGCTATGAGTGGGAACCCACTCCACGGTATATCACCACCACCATATATAAACCATAAAAGCTTATTAGAGGTTGTTTTAACATCATACATAGTTCTACCCTCTTGTTTTACACAAGCCAATTTTGACCTGATTTTATGAGCATAATTTTGTGGTTTTGGTGGCTCATCATTTTGCATTGATAGACAAGGTCATTTTTATATTTATTAAGTTACTAAAAGTTCATGAAGGGCCACCTTCATGACTGACTATTGGTAGAAGATTAAATAGTCTCTGAGTCAAACTACTAATTTTAGAACAAACTAGGATTTGCTGCCTTTCTAGACATGAGACTGTTAAACTAATTAAGAAAATATATTTCAGAAAGTGAAAACAATTTAATAATTTAAAGTTTTCTGTTTATTTGGCTGAGCGACTTGTTAAAATCTGCCATTCTTTAGAAGAGAAAATTGAACCTGGGCAGCTATATAGCCAACCTGCCATCTGGCAGAAACTGTTTTTTAGTACCAAAGTCATTAAGTAATGGTGCCTTTTTTTAGCTGGTCTGCAATAGACGATAACTTTATTTTTTTCTTAGTCTTCTACTTTCAACCCCCTTGTTTTACCTATTAATATTTTTGCCTTTCAATAAGTATAAAAATACCCCCAAATATTGAAATTCTTGCAACTAAGGACACTTCCTACAGTTGCTGACTTAATCACAAGAAAGAATTATATACTACTTTGAGAAGAGAATGTGTAAAAAAAAAAGAAAAAAACAGTTCTGGTATGGGATGAAACTGAAAACCTCAGTCATGTTCGTAAACAAAATTGAGTGAAAAGAATTCTAGACCAACTTAAAAACTACTTGGTTGCTATAAAATGACACTTAAGGTAATGATTATTGTTTTGTATTTAAAACGTATTAAGTGTGTATGATACTGCCTTTGTATGTTTGTCTCGACCCATGTACTTTTAAATAGCTGATCATCTGTACACAAATAGCCTTTTTTCCTTGGTGTAAAAAAAAAAAAGAAAGGCTATCTATGTTGTTGCCCAAATATTCCAAAATATTATAGCTAAAGGCAAAGAGCAAAGTGAAGGGAGCTGAAAACCCCAGCAGGTCTGGGTTTGCTCACCGCCTCTACACCAGGACTGAGGAACCATGTTGAGGCCCAGAGTGCAACACCCTGAGGCAGTCAGCTGCCTGTCCCTGGGTTCACCTAACCCTCTGTCCTTCTTTATGTTCACATTTTAGTTGTTGATCGCTGAAACTAGCTACCAAAATATTTTACCACTGTGATAGGCTGAGAAATGGTCTCCAAAGCCGTCTATACCCTAGTCCCTGGAACCTGTGAACACGTCACTGTCCACATTGCAAAAGGGATGTTGCAGATGTCATCGCAGCTAAGAACCCTGAGATGAAGACTCTCCTGGGTGACCCAAGTGGGCCCAAAGTAATCCCACAAGCCCTGACTATCAAAAAGCCTTTCCCTGCTCAAGAATCAGAGACAGCATGGCCCACCATGGAAGAGGGCCATGAGCCAAGGGACAAAGGTGGCCTCTTCTAGACGCTGGAAAGGGCAGGGAACAAGATTCTCCTGTAAAGTTTGCAGAAACGAACGCATCTCTGGCAGCATCTCGACTGTAGCCTGGGAAGTCCAATGTCTACAACTATAAGATCATAAGTCCTTCAAGATACACGCTGGGGGCGATCTGTTACCACCGCCTTAGAATGCTAATGGGCACCTCTTATAGGATTAAGTCAGTGGCTACAGCTTAATGTCTTTTGCTAAATATTTTCTTGGCATCTTAGATGTTGCTTCTGCCTGTCAATCAGTGAACACTGGAGAGCAATGACAAGCTTTCCTGATGCTCTGTCCCTCAAACAAATTTGAGACCCACTGACCCCGCTACCACAAAGCATCCGTGAGCAGCCGCTGGACAATCCCCTAGCTGTTATGGTTGGGTGTTCACTCCTACCACCCAGAGGTTGAAAAAATGAGTGACTACTCTGTGTGAACCACAAGGTCAGTGGTTCAAGCCCACCAGCTATTCTCAAGGAGAAAGCTGAGGCTTTCTGCTCGGGCAAAACTGTACAGCCTCAGAAACCCTCTGGAGGGTCATTATGAGTCGGCACTGAGCCGACAGCACTTGATAGCCCTCTGCTGTGGGCTGGGCTCGGGTGTCAGGTTGCTGTGGAGACAGACATCCGAACACTGTTTGTCTGTGAACCACTCCAGCCTCGCAGAGCATAATTCTGTTTTGTGTCTAGGTTTAAGTGTTCAGATGTCAATTTTTCTCGAGTCCTTCATGCACCTCTGACAGTTGAACCGAGTTAGAAACAGGATATATAAAAGTGCACCTCTGACAGCTGAACAGCGTTAGAAACAGAGGATATATAAAAGTGGGCCTGGGGGCCACTTCCCTTGCAGGAACATTCCTGGACCCATCCTTCAATAGTACCTAGCTGTGATGCCATGGCCTGAGAGCCTCAGGGACCGTAAGCTTTCCTCTCTGCAACAGCCCCCGCATGCTTTCGAGCTTTCGTAGCCCGGGCATGCGCTGGGGCTGGGGCTGCTGCCTCAGTCATGACTGCAGGACAGGCTTTGTTCTCTGTGCCCTGTAAAAGGTGGCCACGTGGAGACAGAACTTTACAAATTCATCATGATGCCTAGGATTGCTCTCACCCTGGTGATTCACGTTTATCTTTGTCTTGTGTTTAAACTGTTGTTTAAAACTTGATAAAGAGTCTGTACAATATTTATAACTTGAGGACGGGCCTCTTCTCCCCACTGTATCAGGTATACATGTCCCCAGCATCAGGGAACCTCAGGGTGAGAAAGGCTATGGTGTCAGAAGTTCAGGGGGGCAGAGGAACTCAGGGAGGGGCACGCTGAAGCCAGACTTACCTCCTGCAGGAGGACTGTGTGCAAAATGACACAATGAAATGAGCCAGGCCCAAGGGGTGAGCTGGCAGGCTGCACTCAAACACCTTCTTCCCAGGAACCGGCTAGCTGGGTTCTCCCTTCCTCAACCAGGTCCCTGGGACAAGAGCCCCCATGCACACTCACCTGTTTCTACATCGTTGGCGTTGGCCGAGTCCCTTAGCCTCTTCAGGGCTGTAAAGAGAGAGACAGAGAAGAGAGAATGCCAGGTAAACAAAAAGAAACACTGGCCAGCATGCCACAGAAAGTGCTGCAAACACCCAAAGACGACAATGGCCTTCAGCCACAAACACACCACAGACAAGGAAACAAGAAGTAGTAGGCTGGAAGCAGCGCCAAGTCGGAAGAATGCTCCAAGGTCGCTGCCGTCCCATCTGGGCTGGCCCACTGGAAGTAGCTGAGTGACTGTGAGAAAGGTTGTGGTGGTGCTGGCGGGGGCCGGGGGAGACTCAGGCCTGCCAGCCCCGCGTTATTGTAAGGAACAGGGAAATGACTTCCATGAAAGCTCTTTATGAGCTGTTCACACGAATAATCTTTTTCTTATTGTTGTTGTCAGGTGCCATCGAGTCAGAACCGACTCATAGCGACCCCATGCACAGCGGAAGGAAACAATGTCCGATCCTGGGCCAACCTCACTACCACCGCCACACTTGACGTCATCAATGATGCCACCTGGATGATCCATCTCGTTGGGGGTCTTCCTCTTTTTCTCTGACCCTCCACCTTACCCAGCATGATATCCTTCTCCAATGACTGTTCCCTCCGGACAATATGTCCAAAGTATGAGAGACGAAGCTTAGCCATCTTCTTATAGTCTCCCTCAAAATAGGTCATTCCCTATGGATGGCACTGGGAGGCATCATGTGGAGAAAATCAGCCAATCACAAAGAGAACAACCATTGTATGACCTCACTTATATAAAAAGCCAAGAAAAGGCAAACATTTAGAAAACGCTTCTTAGTGGTTACCGGGGTGGGAAGGAGGGGAAAGGAGGGCTGCATGCCGAGTGATGGAAAAACAGCATGATGAAGCAGGGCTGCGCAGCCAATTATTGTAATTGCCGCAAAAATCTGTCTACCTGTTGAAAGCGGAATTGGCAAAATTTGTGAATTGGCAAATATGTAGAAAGTCTGTAGAAAAACTAAAACACAATGGGATTTTCCCATAAACTTTCTGAAGTCCCCCACCCTTGTATTTACAACAGTGACAACAAACACGTAATGATTGCTGAGGCTGCTGACGTCAAACCAAACACCTCATGAGATTCGGTTCTTTGGGTCATGGCTTCAGGGGACATTCCAGATAATTGTATATGTTTAGTGATTCTCTTCTACCTCCTAGCCCTGGTGTGCTCCTAGCCCTATGGGATCAGCACTGAACTGCAGACCACAAGGCTGACAGTTCAAACCCACCAGGTGGCTAGGAGTCAGAACTCACTTGGTAACCCTACACAGGGTCGCTAGGAGTCAGAACTGACTCGGCGGCACTTCACAGCAACAACAGTCCTGGTTTGGTGCTATAGGATAAGCACTGGACAGCAAAGTCAGTTTGAACTGCAAGGTCGGTTGTTCAAACCCACCAACCACTCCTTGGAAACACGATACAGGGTCTCTAAGAGTCAGAACCGACTCAACGGTGCTTAACAACAATAACAACAAGTTTGTTGTGTAGTGCTAGGGGTCTTCAAAGCTTGCAAGTGGCCATCAAAGGTAAACAACAATTATTCTTTTTTCATCTGGAACAACAGGGAAAAAAGGAGAATCAGGACTAGGAGGAGAAAATGGAACGTGCGGCCAACTGCCTCCATGAACAGCTGCCTCCGTCCCCATGACATCAGAGTTGGATGGTGCCCAGCTACCATTGCTGAATATTGTCATCAAAGTTTCCATAGGAGAATCCTAAGCAGAAGAGGGGGAAATGTAGAACAGAA
>NW_006408594.1:3824354-3826539 GCF_000296735.1 Chrysochloris asiatica | reverse complement strand
TGGAACTGACTCCATGGCACTTAATAACAACAATACATTGCATAAATATGTGATCAAACATAACTGAAAACATACAAACAGCAAAAGACAAACTAGGGGACTGGGACCATCTAAAAATGAGACCTACGTGCATCGAAAGATTCCAATGAGCACTGGACTGCTAACTGCAAGGTCAGCAATTCAAACACACCAACTGCTCCTAAGAAACCCTATGTTGGGTTGTTACGAATCAGAATTGACTTAGTCCTCAAGTACAAGTCTGAGGACTAAGGTTCGCCTGACCCAAGCCATGGTATTTCCAATAACCTCATATGCATGCGAAAACTGGACAGTGAATAAGGAAGACCGTAGGAGAAGTGATGCATTTGAGTTATGGTGTTGGAGGAGAATATTGAAAGTGCCATGGGCTGTGTTGGAATTAGTAGAGCCAGAGTGCTCCCTGGAGGCCAGGATGGCCAGACTTTGTCTCTCATACTTCGGATATATTATCAGGAGGGACCAGTCCCTGGAGAAGGATATCATGTTTGGTAACATGGTGGGTGGGAGAAAATGAGGAAGACCCCCGAGATGGATTGGCACAGTGGCAGCAGCAATGGGTTTAAATGTAGCAACGATTGTGAGGTTGGCCCAGGACCGGGCAGTGTTCTGTTGTGTTGTGCATAGGGTTGCTATGAGTCGATATGGACTAGATAGAACCTAACAACATGAATCAGAACTGACTGGAAAGCACTTAACAACAACAAAAAAACGAGAAGTCACAGCCTAGGGGCAAACTTGTGGTGATATTGGGTAAGTGACTAATCTCTAAAATTTATAGAAAACTTCAACACCTTAAGAACAAAAAGACAAATAATCAAATTAAAAATAGGCAGAGGGCATGAACAGACACTTTACCAAATAAGACATCCAAGCAACCCACAACATATGAAGAAATGCTCACAATCATTAGACACTGTTGTTGTTGTTAAGTGTCGCCGAGTCAGTTCTGACTCACAGCGACACTATACAGGGTTTCAGAAGAGTGGTTGGTGAGTTTGAACTGCCAATCTTTCCGTAGAGTGCTTACCCTGCTGCACCACACCAGGACTTCAAAGATCCAGCAGTTTGTTTCCGCCCGGTTTCGAACCAGAGACCTTTCAAGTGTTATGCTAACATCATAACCACTGCACTACAGAAACTTCATCAGCCATTGTTGTGACATGCCATCGAGTCGATCCTGACCCATACTGACCCTGTATAGGGTTTCTGAGGAGCAGCTGGGGAGCTTCAACAGCCGACCTTACAGTTCAAACGGCTTTGCAATCTGGCGCATTAACCCACAGCATCACACCATTAGAGATACATAAATCAAAACAACAATGAGATATCCCCTCATCCCAGCATTAATACCAACGCTGAAAACCACCAACGCTAGTCAGGGTGTAGAGAGACTGAAATCTGCATACGCTGCTGGTGAGACTGTAAAATGGTACAACCGTTGTGGAAAACTGTATGGCACCTTCTTAAAAAGCTGGAAATATAAATAACATCTGATCCAGCAATCCCAACACTTGCTACAGATTCTAAAGAAAGCCGTGGCATGAATTGATGCACACCCATGTTCATCACAGCATTACTCATAACAGCAAACCAAAGAAACAACCTATATGTCCATCAGGGGAAGATAAACATATATGATACATACATATATACAATGGAATACTATGCAACGTGGAAGAATAAAACTGAATCTGCAAATCACCTCACAACGTGGGTGAACCCAGAGGACGCATTATGCTGAGTGAAATTAGTCAGTCACAAAAGGGTAGCTAGTGTGTGAGTCCACTGTTGTCAAAAGTTAAGAAGAGGTGTTCTTGATAAAAGAAACCTTGTATGATGATTAAGGAAGGAGGGAGTGGGAATTATTCACAGGCTGCAGGGTAGATAGATACATGTTAACATGAGTGATGGAGCAAGCAACAAACAACAAGAGGGAGGTTGGCAGAGGAAAGATGAAGGTAGCCGGAGACACCGGGAGGAATGCTAGAGTCAAAGGGAATCAAGGTAAATACCGTGACCTGATGCAACACAGAGGGGCTGCAGTCATTGTAATGAAACAAAGCATACTATTTGTTGGATGTAAACCTTCACACAAGTCACAAAAAGTTTTTTAAACAAAGAATAACAATGAATCTGCAAAGTATCT
>NW_006408594.1:3817735-3823849 GCF_000296735.1 Chrysochloris asiatica | reverse complement strand
GGTTCACAACAAGCTTGCAGTTCGGCACAGTAACCCACAGCACCACACCAGGACTCCAGGGTTGTTGTTGTTAAGTGCAGTCAAGTCGGTTCTGACCCATAGTGACTCTGTACAGGGTTTCCGAGGAGTGGCTGGTGAGCTTGAACTGCCAAGACATTGTGGTTCAAACTGACTTTGCAGTCCAGCACATTAACCCGCAGTGCCACACCAGGACTCCAATGTAGACACATATTAATTTGAGTGAAGATGAAGGCAAAACAAATAAATAAATGAAACAGATTCATGAAAAGTTCATTAAGATGCTTTGTTTTGGAAGAATTAGAAGGGGAAGCACTTGGGCCTTGCCTAAGATAAATAATAATTCTGACATTTGTATAACACTTTATGATTTATACTGAGATTTCAAATTTTCATTAAAGCTTCAGAACATTCTTAAAAGTTCCCGTAACTAATCTTTTAGGCCTTCAATTTCCATGTCATTTATAAAATGGAAAAGACAATCAAGGTAGACATATTATCACAGCAGGCGTTTAGAGTCTGGCTGACCTGTGTTCTAATAAAAGCCCAGCTACTTTCTAGCAATGTGAACTGAAGCAACACAATTTCTCTGAGCCTTGGTTCCTTCTTCAACAAAACAGGAACAATCTGAATGTCAGATAGTAAATTTTGAGAGTCAGAAATGGTCATGTTGCACCCAACAGTATTCCGCACACAATAATGGATAACAGCAGTGCACTTATAACCTGAGTTTGAAACATCCCTGAAGACAGGTGTACTTGTTTCAGAGACGAGAAAACTGAGAGGATCGACAGCTTGTCTCATACCTAAATTAGGTTGTTGTTGTTAAGTGCCATGGAGTTGGTTCCAACTCACAGCAACCCAGCTCAGGGTTTCCAAGGAGCAGCTGGTGGGTTTGAACCACCGACCTTGTGGTTTACAGTCCAGGGCTTATCCTACAGTACCACACCAAGAGTCCAGAAGAAATATGGGCAGTCATTAACCATTGTTGTTGTTAAGTGCCACTGAGTTGGTTCTGACTCATAGTGACCCTGTATAGGGTTTCCAAAGAATGGCTGGTGAGTTTTGAACCACCGATCTTGCAGTTCAAACCGACCTTGAGGTTGAGTGCTTATCCTATGGCACCACAGTGAAATTTAACCCAGGAAGATTTTTAAAGTTAGGTAGAACTTGGCTAAAGGTCTGGCCTGCCCTTCCAGATAACAAGAGTGTTCTCCAGTACGCCTTTTGGTACCCTCGAACCAACACCTAAGGCACTGGAGGAGCTCAGCTGCTAATGGAAAGGTTAGTGGTTCAAACCCATTAGCTGCTTGGTGGGAGAAAGATGAGGCTGTCTGCTTCTGTAAAGATGGTTGTTAGGTGCCACAGTTGTCAGTTCTGCCTCATTACGACCCTACACACAATGGACTGACACACTGCCCTATCCTGCACTATCTTCACAATTGTTATGTTTGAGCCCATTGCTGCTGCCACTAGGTCAGTCCTTCTTGTTGGGGTTCTTCCTGTTTTTCGCTTGACCCTCTACTTTATAAAGCTTGAAGTCCTTTTCCAGGGATGGGTCTCTCCTGATAACCACATGTCCAAAGTATGTGAGATGAAGACTTGCCACCCTTGAGTCTAAGGAACATTCTGGCTGTATTTCTTCCAACACAGATTTGTTTGTTCTTCTGGCAGTCTACGGTTCTTTTAATATTCTTCTCTAACACCACAACTTAAATGCATCAATTCTTCTACATTCTTTCTTATTCATTGACCAACTTGCACATGCATATGAAGCTATTGAAAACACTATGGCTTGGATCAGACTTCATCCTCAAACTGACATCTTTGCTCTTGAACACTTTAAAGAGGTCTTGTGCAGTAGGTTTGGATAATGCAATATATCACTAGATTTCTTGACTGCTGCTTCCATGAGTGTTGATAGCAAATCCAAGCAAATGAAGTCTTTGATAACAGCATTCTTTTCTCCATTAATCATGATGTTATTTATAGATCCAGTGGTGAAGAGTCTTATTTTCTTTATATTGAGGTGCAATGTAAAAATCAAAGGTGGTCTTTGATCTTTTAACTCCGCTTCACTTTCAGGAAATGAGATTGTATCATCTGCATATTTAGGTTGTTAATGAATCTCCCTCCAATCCTGGTGCCACATTCTTCTTCATATAATCCAGTTTCTCAAATTACTTGCTCAGCATACACACTAAGTATGGTGAAAGAATACAACCCGGGAGCACTCCTTTCTTGATTTTAAACCATTCTTTTGCAGTAGAAGTGTCTAATATATGTCGTCTGAGTTCTTGACAGCTGCTTCCATAAGCATGGATTATGGATCCAGGTAAAATGAAATCCTTGACTTCAATCTTTTCTCTGTTTATCACGATGTTGTGTATTGATCCAGTTATGAGGAGTTTTGTTTTCTTTACATTGCAGTGTCATCCATACTGAAGTCTTTGATCTTCATCAGTAAGTACTTTAAATCGTCACATTCAACAAAAAAGGTTGTGTCATCTGCATATCACAGGTTGTTAATCAGTCTTCCTCCAATCCGGATGCCACCTTCTTCTTCATATAAACCATTTCTCAGATTATTTGCTCAGCATACAGATTAAGTATGGTGAAAGTATACAACCCTGCTACACACCTTTCCTAATTTTAAACCACACAGTATCCCCTGTCCTGTTCAAAGCCTGTTGGTCTATGTACAGGTTCAAGGGCACAATGCAGTATTCTGGAATTCCCAGTCTTCTCAAAGCTATCCATCATTTGTTATGATCCACACAGTCTCATGCTTTTACTTGTTCAACACAACACAAGTAAACATCTTTCTGGTACTCTTTACTTTCAACCAAGATCCATCTATCAGTAAATATATTCCTCATTCCATGTCCCCTTCTCAATCTGGCTTGAATTTCGGGCAGCTCCCTGTCATGTACTGTATGCAATCCGTAAAGACTAAACCACTGTCACTGACTCTTTCCTACTTATAGTAACCCTGTATGTAGGGTTTCCAGCAATATAAGTCTTTACAGGAGCAGAGAACTTCATCTCTCTCCCCCTGATCAGCTGGTAGATTTAAACCACCAATGCTTAGGGAGCAGCCCAGCGCGTAACCTACTGAGACACCAGGGCTCCTTTTCGTAAAGATTGGAAACCATATGGCCTAGATCTCTGAGTCAGAATCAACTCCAGTAGCACACAAAACCAAGTACTTAAGGACCCCACGTGACAAAAACACCTAAGCGATGAGCTGCCCCTATAGATTTGAAGCCAGCTAGGCTGAACAATTCCTACACAGACTTAAGGGCGCCTTGAGTTTGGTAACAAATTCAGTTATCAGTAAGGACACCTGGAGGCTCTAAGGAAAAAATAAAGCAAAAACATATTTATTGATGATCACAAGGTCTAGTGTCCTGCTTAATGTCCTGGAAAAGATAATTATAGTGTTGAACAAAGTTAACTGATCACCTGGCTCCCAGACCTGTTTTACAGAAAGCCAGACCCCATAGCTTAAGGCCAAAGTTACTGTAAGAATGAAGATAACAGTGCACTCTGGCTGATCTCCATCCCATCCCATAATAAGTGATGCCAAGAATTCCAGACACCCTTGATGCAGATTCCATCTTGTGAAACATGTTATGTGCTAGAATCCCCAAATACACCAAGCTCATGCTCTGCTTTAACCCCTCCTAGTTTTGGGGGGGAAATCCTCCCCTTCCCTTAAGAAACACAGTCCTAATGTTAGCATAAATAAAAATATATAAATAACCACCTGGCGGGGTGCCAGTTTTGGTGAGATTCTGGTCTCCCACAGTCTCCAACCTCACTTTCCATCAACAGCAAATAAAACTTTGTTCAACTGCTAATGTTGTCATTTCTAATCCTTTCGAGACTGAGAAGCAAGAACCCTAAGATTAAGAAAGGAGCCCTGGTAGCGTAGTGGTTACGAATTGGGCTGCGAACCTTAAGGTCAGCGGTTTGAAACTACCAGGTGCTCCATGGGAGAAAGATGAGGCTTTCTACTCCCGTAAAGATTTACATCCTCGGAAACCCTGTACAGGGTCCCTATGGGTCGGAACCGACTCTACGGTACTTAACAACAACAACAACAACAACAACAACAGATAAGGAGCTCTGGTAGCATAGTGGTTGTGAATCGGTCTGCTAACCTCAAGGTCAGCAGTTCGAAACTACCAGCTGCTCCGCATAAGAAAGATGAGACTTTCTGCTCCCATAAAATCTGTTGTTGTTGTTGTTGTTGTTGTTGTTGTTATGTGCCATGGAGTCGGTTCCGGCTCATAGCGGTTTCCGAGGCTGTAAATCTTTACCGGAGCAGAAAACCTCATCTTTCTCCAGCGGAACAGCTGGTAGTTTCGAACTGCTGACCCATAAAGATTTACAGGCTTGGAAACCCTGTATAGGCTCACTATGAGTCGGAACCGACCCCATGGTATATAACCACCACCACCAAATTGATGGTTTCAGAGTCACCCAAGAGCTCCGTTGAAGAAAGTCCTGGCAATCTGCCCCCATATGATCACAGCCGGAAAAAAGTACGGAGCACTTCTACTCTACCACTGGAATGAGCTCAAAGTATCGCCTGAAGTCCTGAGCACTTTCTATGGGGGAATTACCAATTGGGAGAAGTCTGGGGTGGCTGGTTGGTTTGGTTCACATTCCTGGCCTTTAGCAGCAATAATCGTCATTATTATCGTTGAAAGAAGCCTCCAGAGTCGCCCTGGGCACTGTGCTAGCCTTTGGGGACAGGTTCGGGGCCCGCTGACTCCAAGCCCGCCTGCACTCACCGTGCACTTCCTTGCCCGTGGGCCCGAGCCGTCGGTGGGGCCTGGCGGCGCGCCTCAGCCGACCGGCGGGAATCTTACAACACAACTCATCGCGGGGCTCGGTGTCCTGCTGCCACAGGACATGGAGGTAGCGCAGTGGGGACTGGGCTCCATCCGACGACCGGCCCTGGAAGCTCGAGCTGCTGCCCAACGCGGCCCCCAAGTCGGCGAAGGAGAAGAGGCCCTCGGGGCCTGTCAGCTGCTCCGGCGCCACAGCGCACTCGCCCTCGGAGCTCGAGCGGTCGGAGCGCAGCTCATCCTCCGCGCCCCCCGCAGCGGCTGCCATGGCAACTACTCCGCCGCGCGGTCCTGACTGCTGGAGCCTCGTTCCCGACAGACCAACGGACCCACTTCCCTCCACCCCAAGTCTCGCTGTCAGAGAGCGAGCAGGCGGGGCCGGGCCTGCAACCACGGCAACGGAGCAGGGGGCGGGCCTGGGCCCCAGATGCTGGTGAAGCTTTGGACCAATAAAAACCTTTCTAGAGTAAACCTAGCCAGCCAATCGGGCAGGTAGGTCAAAGTGCGAGTAAGATGATTGGACAGTGATTTCGGCAGCATGACTGACAGATGGTAAAACCACTAAAAATTTTAAGGCAAGCATGGTAGTTGCCGCATATGGCTACCGGAGCCAATAAAACAACTGAATTAAAGACACTCCCCCTCCCATTTTGTCCATTGGATCATGGGAAAGATAACGGGCAGATGCTTCAGCCAATCATATAAAGATGACCTGCAGTCACTCACACAAAAAAAGTGAAGAGACCGAAAAACAAGAGTTGTTGTTGTTAGGTGCCATTGAGTCGGTGCAGACCCATAGCAACTTTATGCACAGCAGAACGGAACACTGCTCGATCCTGGGCCAACCTCATTATTGTTGCCACGCTTGAACCCATTGATGCTGCCACTTGGCCAATCCATCTCATTGGGGTCTTCCTCTTTCTCTCTGATCCTCAACCTTACCAAACATGATATCCTTCTCCAGCGACTGGTCTCTCCTGACACTATGTCCGAAGCATGAGAGACGAAGTTTGGCCATCTTGGCCTCCAAGGAGCACTCTGGCTGTACTTATTCCAACACAGATCTGTTGGTTCTATGGGCAGCCCATGGCACTTTCAATATTCTCCTCCAACACTATAACTCAAAAGCATCAATTTTTATCTACTGTCTTCCTTATTTACTGTCCAGCTTTCACATGCATATGAGGTTGTTGAAAATACCATGGCTTGGTCAGGCGCACCTTAGTCCTCAAGCTGA
>NW_006408594.1:3812624-3817360 GCF_000296735.1 Chrysochloris asiatica | reverse complement strand
CCCCCACCCCCTGCCACCTCCCTGGACAACAGCTGATGGGTTGAACTTTAAGACCTTTCAGAAAGCAGTCCAGTACTTTACTGCAGACCAGGACTCTTCATAAAAGATAAACTATATGAAGAAAATTGAAAATATTCATATAAGTTAAAACTTGGGATTAACAACACAAACTGTGGAGTCCAAAATCCCCTTTTTCATCTTGTCGATTTCAATCATAGAGACCCTGTAGGACAGAGTAGCACTGCCTCTTAGGGTTTCCAAGAGTTGTAATTTTTACTGAAACAGACACATCTTTCTTGCTTGAGAGCAGCCGGTGAGTCTCTTTTGTCAGTTTCCTCAATGAAATATGTTGTTGAGTTTCTTGACTGTTACTTCCATGGGACTTGAGTGTGACTCCAAGTAAAATGAAATCCTTGACAACTTCAGTATTTTTCTGCTTATCATGATGTTGCCTATTGATTCTTCATTGTGAGGATGTTTGTTTTCTTTACATCGAGGTGTAATCCATATTGAAGTCTTTGATCTTCATTATATTTTAGTTCTTGGCGCTTTCAACAAGTAAGGTTGTGTTATCTGCATATTGCAGGTTGTTAATGAGCTTTCCTCCAATCCTGATGTTGTATTGGTGTTCATATTGCTCAGTTTCTCCGATTATTTGCTCAGCATACAGTTTGGTGATGAAAGGATACAACTTTGACACACACCTTCCCTGATTTTAAACTACTCAGTGCCCCCATGTTCTGTTTGTACAGCTGCCTCTTGGTCTTTGTATAGGTTCTACACAGCACAATTTAGTATTCTGAAATTCCCCTTGTAAATGTTTTCCGTAACTTGATGGCAATTAACAACAGCCATGTATTAAGTTCTTGATAT
Organism: Chrysochloris asiatica; assembly: GCF_000296735.1. Taxonomy (NCBI): domain Eukaryota; kingdom Metazoa; phylum Chordata; class Mammalia; order Afrosoricida; family Chrysochloridae; genus Chrysochloris; species Chrysochloris asiatica. Next base: position 3,816,487 of record NW_006408594.1, on the reverse strand, counting down.
GTTATAACCTTTAGTTCTCCCTCACAACAGGATTATTGTTGTTACTAAGTGCCTTGCAGTCGGTTAAGGTTCATAGCAACCCTGAATAGGGTTTCCAAGGAGCAACTGGTGGGTTTCAGCCACTGATCTTGTGTTAGCAGTCCACACAACAAGATTAGCAGGTAGCATAGTGGTTATGAGTTGGGCTGCTAACCTTAAGGTCAGAAGTTTGATACTACCAGTGGTTCCATAGGAGAAAGATGAGGCTTTCTGCTCCAGTAAAGATTTACAGCCTCGGAAATCCTATACAGGGTTGTTATGGGTCGGAACCGACTCAATGGCGCTTATTATATCCACTTTACAGATCAGGAAATTGAGGCTTTGAGCTGTAACCCAGACCTGGCTGAGTCTACAGTCCTATCTTTTCACAGCAACATTTTGCCTTCTTAAATGAAGGGCCTGGTGGACACCTGGATCCAGAGAGTTCAAGGCACATTTACGTATTTACACCTCACTCCTACTGAATGTACTCCTGAAATCACTCCAGTCTCTTTTCCTAGAACCCAAGGTGTTTATGAGGACTCACACAACTCTCTTCATGTCTCTAGGAGCTGCCTGCACATTGAGCTTGGGATGAGGTTCAAACATTTCAAGCTGAGAACCAAGACCCTTCGTGATCTTGGCCCAAATATTACTGTAACTGTTTTTTCCCCCAACTTTCAGTGAGTCTGCAGTCGTGGTTGGTAGAAATGGTTATTACACTTGACTGTTAACTGAAAATTTGAAAGTCAGAGTTTACTTAAAAAGAAAAAAGACATCCTCCAACAGCCTTCTCTACTCAGCGGGGTTCAACAATTTGTTGCAATAGGCACACAGAACTAGGCACCATATTCACAGTTAGGGGTTTAATGGGAAAGTTAACAGTTTACAGTGCAGGGTTTGAAAAGGCTCAGGACACAGTTGTTCCAGTCAGGACAGCCTCCCCTCAGCCATGCCCACAGACAGACCTCTCTCAGCAGGGCAATGTTACAAAGGTCTGTTTAGGCTGCTGATAAATACTCACAGGGTGCATCACTCTACTAAGCCTCAGCCTGAAGGCACTTGACTCTAATTCCATGGATCAGCAAGCCTAGCTCCCCCAATTGAGTGCCTGGATGCACCCCACTTTTCAAATAAGCCTCCTATCCAACATCTTTCTGCCTTCCTCACTCCGCCTGTGGGCTAGGAAGGCCACCACGCTGGTGAGTGTTGTGGCTCTTGGTTCTGCGGCTGCTGCTCCTTAGCCACTCTTGCAGGGTCCCAGCTTTCTGTCCCTGGGTCAAGGAGGGTCCATTAACATTGATCTCAGGGTCCCAAGGACACGTTCCACTCCTGACTCTTTGATCGTAATGAGATTCCTTCGTTCCTGCTTCTAAGATGGCTCATTGTACACATACTAGAGTTCCACGTTTTGACAGTCACAGTTGACTCTTTTACCCATTCACCATGGAATCATATAACTCTATCAGCATCTTCTCCCACCTTCCCTTACCCAGACCCAGCAGGGCAAAAATGGTGGCTAAAAGAACCTTATGAAGTAATTCATTGCATTGCAGGCCACCCCGGATCTACTAGCCATTGGCCCTTTCATACTTCAATGATGAACTTTTCTCCATAGCAGTCCTGGTGTGAACTGTGGGTTAATGCACTGAATTGCAAGGTTGATATGAACTGCAAGGTCGGTGGTTCAAGCTCACCAGCCACTCTTGGAAACCCTATACAGTGTCACTATGAGTTGGAAGCGATTCCACAGCACTTAACAACAACAATAACACCCATGAAATCTTGTAAGCTAGCTAGTTCATGCATTTATCTCCTCTGGTACTTAACAACAACACTTTAGTTGTTACTGTGGTGTGGCACTGTAAGATAAGCACTGGACTACTAACCTCAAGGTTGGCAATTTAAACTCATCAACTGCTCTTTGGAAACTCTATACAGGGTCACTATGAGTTGAAATTAACTCAGCAGCACTTAACAAAACAACAATTTGAGATAGCCAATAGCTAAGCTGCCTGTCCCTATCGACTTAGTACTCTGAGGAGACAAGCATGTACCTTGATGTGAAGAATCTTCATTCTAGTTGGAGCTTTGAACATCTGCATCCATAAGCAAAATCCAGTCTGAAGCAAGCCTCAAAATTGCAGCAATTTACACCAATTCACAGTAATAACACAGCTCTCTCCTTTATTATGTTAGGTTCTGGGATAGTCGGCCTTAGTCATCCGAACTATGTCAAGCTTGGGAGTCCACATACACCTTCTTGCACTTTAGACCAAGCTGGCCCTTTCTCTCTCTGTCCTAGCCCTCATGGGCTAGGTTGGTACCCATAGGCTCAGGAATCCACACCACTCCCTGAACTTCAGACCAGCCAGCCCGTCCTCTGTCCTCTCCTCTCTCAACCCATCTTTACATTGGTGCATTCTCCACACTTGCATTCAACAAGTGCGCCCCGTTGGTCACTAGTGAGCATACCAGGCTGTCTGTTTGCCGACTCTTTTTACATTCAGTCCTAGAACAGGGTGTTCTCTGATGGGCACAGATATTTCCTGTCTCATCTCATCCAGCGGCAAAACACTTGCCCCAAATTCAAAATACCAGTCATTTTTCTTTCTGCTGGTCTTTCCTTCAAATATAAATCCCCTGTTCTTTCAGCAGTTCTGTGTGGGGCTAAGCCCCTTACTCTACAAAGGCTTAGATCAAAAACTTTGTTTCTTCTAGGCAATTTTAAACTCTCCTTTTAGTATATCCACTTCTTGTTGTTGTTATATGCTGTGGAGTCGGTTCCGACTCATAGCGACCCTGTACAGGGTTTCCTAGGCTGTAAATCTTTATGGGAGCAGAAAGCCTCATCTTTCTCCTGCAGAACAGCTGGCTATAATACAGGCTGAAGGCAGGCTTACAATCTCTCTACAATCCAGATTCCCAATAACCATTCCCATCACACAGGTGCCTATGACCTTGTGCCTCTGACAGGTAATGTGGATTAAGTAGGCCCAGGCCTCCTATTAATAACCGCATTTAACCAGCCAGATTTTTGCCCCAGATGCCTCTAGTTGCAGCTTTTCTTCCCTCTGTTGCAATGTAATATCTCGGATATTCCTTTTAGCCATTAATTAACAAATAATAGTCAAAGAAACCAACTAAAATCAAACATTTTATTTCCCATGCCTCTTAGTTCTTTTTCTTACAAAACCCCACACTTTCCTGAATCTGGACCCATTGGGATGAATCTTACTGTTGACAGTAAACTTGCAAAATAATAAATACCAACAGTCTCACTCTACTCAGCTGGGTCCCATAGTTCATCATAATGGTCACACAGGACTCCAAGTTAATGGGGGTTTATTTGGAAAGTAAACAGGTGACAATGCAGGGCCAGAAACGCTCAGTTGATCCAGTCAGGACAGACTCCCCTCAGCTGTGCCCACAGGCAGGCCTCTCTCTGCCTGGGCGGTGTTACAAAGCTCTTTAGGGCTGCTGATAAATGCTCACAGGGCACGTTACTATAAGCCTCAGCCTGAAGATACTTGGCTGTAGCTCTGTGGGTCAACAAGCCTGTTGATGTTAAGTGCCAGTGAGTCAGTTCTGACTTGTAGCGACCCTAATGTACAACAGAACAAAACACTGCCCAGTTCTGTGCCATCCTTACAACTGCTGCTATACTTGAGTCCACTGTTGCTGCCACTGTGCCAATCCATCCAGTTGGTGGTCTCACTCTTATTCACTGTTCCTCTACTTTACATAGCATTATGCCCGTCTCCAGGGACTGGTCTCTCTTGATAATATATCTGAAGTCTGAGAGACAAAGTCTGGCCATCTTGGCTTCTAAGGAGAATTCTGGT
>NW_006408594.1:3803513-3805879 GCF_000296735.1 Chrysochloris asiatica | reverse complement strand
ATATTGTATGGGAGTCCTGGTGTGGCGCTATGGGCTAACACATCAGACTGCAAAGTCATTTAAACTGCAAGGTCTGTGGTTCAAGCTCACCAGCTGCTCCTTGGAAACCCTATACAGGGTCGCTATGGGTCAGAATCGACTCAATGGCACTTAACAACAACAATAATATGGTATGACCCTTTGGGATTATCTTTTCTGCCAGACAATCCAACTATACAGCTTGATGATTTTTGACAAATGTCTACACTCAGGGAACCACCACCCTGATCAAAATATAGAACCTAAGAACTACATTTATATACATTTTTTTTTTTTTAACAATTTGAGAATTGTTTTTTCAGGCTCTACAAAGAGGTCTCTGTTCAACATTTATGAGCAAGAATAATAGTCTTTAAATAGTTGTGTTGAAAGAAAGGATACAGCTTAAGATGTGTTTGGGAAAGTTCACTCATTTTTTTTATATCTAATGACCCCAGTTCAGATTTTGTTTTGTTACTCCTGGACCAGATGCTAAGAATGCTTCTAGTTCCGATTTGCAAAGATGCAACTACTGCTCCCCCAAGGTCTATGTGTGCTTGTGAAAGGCGGAATGGGGTGGTGAGATCATGTTCAGGAGAATGAAAGGAACAGGCCTGTAAGTAAACTACAGATCAATCCCCAGGGTGCAAGGGGAAATGAGGCTTGAAATGAACACAGCCAGGCCGCCTGTAAAGTGAAACTCATGACGATTTTGAGACAGAGAATTTCCTGCTTCAGACCCCAAGCAAAAGCAGATCAAGAGAAAACAGGGCAGTTTTTATAGCTGCCCAATCCTGCTAGTAATTCTTCTAGGTAAAATGATTTTAGGAGCTCTGGTCTACCCAGTTTCTTTCCCTTTGAAGTACTGCTTTTCCATTAACAAGTGAGCCTTGAAAAAGCAAAAACTCTGTACGCAGACATCTCATAGTCTGTGATGGGATTCCATCTGATTTTAGGTCAAAGTTCCTTTTCTGAGCAGGCTTAATGTGCTATCGAAACATGGAATAGGTTTCAATTCTAACGCAATTTTACAAATATGTTTGAGAGTAGAAAAGTGATGGGATTATTATTATCTTACAGGCAAGAGGATGGTGACTTGGACAAGGATGATGGAAACCAAAGTAGGGAGAAGCAAGAGTTTGGAATAATTGTGAAGTTTGCGCCAATGAAATTTGCAGATGGATTGGATTTAGGGTGTGAGAATGAGAGTAGAGTCAAAAGATGGTTCTGAAGGTTTGGGGCCTGAGCAACTCCAAGACTGGAGTTGTTTTGAGATGGAAAATCTGGCAGGGAGCAGCAGGGGTGAGCCAGATCAGGCATTCATTTTGTTTTGTTTTATAACTTTTTATTATGAATTGGTACAAGATCATCAGCTTTACTTTCCACCAATCATCTATTTTGTTTCATTTCAATGATTACACTCCCCTCCCTGTAACAACAGTTATCCTGCTTCCTCCCTGTGGCTTCCCTTTTACACTTTATTTTTCACAAATCAACAAAGCAAAAATATTTGATGTACACATATAAAACAAAAAATATGTATTCATTTAAATGACCAAAAGGCAAGTTTTGTAAGCCTGCCTCCTGCCCGCAGGCACACCGCCTTTTTCAGTTCCTGGGCCTAGAGTCTGGAGCTGCTCTATCTCTCCGTGCCATCGTCTCTGCTGTTACCGCTTTCCTAGGTAGGATCTCATGCTCTTCCTTCTTGAGGGTCCTGGGATAGGATCCAGTGTTCCTGAAATGAAAGATGAACTACTCCCCCTTTTAGTTACATGTCTTCTATGACTACAATTGTGACAATCACAGTTCACCCAGCTAACAGTTACTCACACTTAATTCATAAAATCCTGTCACCATCATCTCCCCGTCTCCTTTCACCAGATCCATCTGGAAAAGAGGAAAACTAGTCAGTAGAGATTCTACCTAACTAAGCACACTCATGAAAGCTTGTAAGCCAGCCACTTTGTGCCATTCTAGTCCCCCATTTTTCCCCCACCCCCTTACTGTGTACTGCCCTCTCTAACACCTGAACTATGATGTGTCGATGTGTCTATCCCCTGCTCTGTGCTCTACTGTCCCCTCTCCCCTCATAACCAACAAAGATTTTTTTTTCCTTTTAGTATGGGTATCTTTTCTTAAGCGTTTACAATAATGGTCTTATGTAATATTTGTCCTTTTGTGACTGTCTGTTGTTGTTGTTAGGTGCCATCGAGTTGGTACCGACTCATAGTGACCTTATGCACAGCAGAATGAAACACTGCCCAATCCTGGGCCAACCTCACCACTGTTGCTACGCTTGAGTCCATCGATGCTGCCACTTGGCCAATCCATCTCTCTGGGGGTCTTCC
>NW_006408594.1:3801431-3802936 GCF_000296735.1 Chrysochloris asiatica | reverse complement strand
ATATACACATACAAAACAAAAAATCTATATTCATTTGAATGTCAAAAGAGCACTCTTTGTAAGCCAGCCTCCTGCCTGCAGGCACACAGTCTTTCTCGGTCCTTGCATCTAGAGTCCTCAGCTGCTCTATCTCTCAATGCCATCGCCTCTGCTTCCTGCTCTCACCGCTTTTCTGATTAGGATCCCACTCCCACGCTCTGCTCAGCTCATGTTCCTCCCTCTTGATGGTCCTGGGACCCTCTGTTCCTAGGATGAAAGATTAACTGCTCCACCTTTTAGCTACACATCTTCTACATTTACAGTTGTGACAATCACAATTAATCATGATAACAATTACACAAATTGAATCATAAAATCCTATCCCCATCCTCCTCCATCCCCTTTTACCAGCCCCATCTGGAAAAGAGGAAAACTATTCATTAGGGATTCTACCTTACCCCCCTCATTCTGAAACTAAGCATACTCATGAAAGCTTGTAAGCCAGCCACTTTGTGCCTTTATAGCCCCCCATTTTTGATAGCCAACATCTTAGGTTGCCCATCCCTATCAACATAATATACTGAGGAGGCAAGCTTTGTCCTTAATATGAAGAATCCTCCCCTTTTGGTTGGAAGTTTGAGCAACTACATCCATACACAAAGGTCCAGTTCATCAAATTATAGCAATTTATGCTTGCTCCCTGTATCAAACTTTTTTTATCTTCATCTAGTCAAAGACCATTTGGTTTTTTTTTAAGGTTTTTATTGTGGATTGAGTGAAAATCCACAGGGCAGATCATCAGTTTTACATTCAACAAATCATACACCTTGTTTCATTACAATGATTATAATGCCCTCCATATCCCATCAGTTAACAGTATTGCTCTCTATTCATTTTAACGCTAAAACAAAATAAAAACAAAAACAACCGCTCAGGCATATATAATTTACACCTCTAAAGGGCACATTCTGCTAGTCTGCGTCCTGGCCACCAGTCCATCTCTTCCCATGAATCTAGAGTCCTCAGCCACTCCCCAGCTCCATGTCCCCATCTCTGCCTCAGTCTCTGACATCACTGCTTCTCTGGATAAGGTCCTGCATTCCACTTATGCTCTTCTCTCTTGATGGTCCTAGGGTCCTCTGTTTCTGGACTGTAGGATTAACCACTCTCCTGTTTTTGTTACAAAACTTCTACCTTTATAATTGTGACAGTTGCAACTAGTCATGATAACAATTACTATTGAATCATAAGAATCTTATCCCCATCTCTTTTCACCAGACCCATCTAGAGAAGATAAAAACTATTCAGTGGGGAATCTTTCTTCCCGCCTCCCCCCCCACTCTTAAACTAAATTCCCTCTTGAAACCTTGTAAACCAGCCATTTCGTGCCTTTATCGCCCCCTCATTTTTGGTAGGCAAAATCTAAGTTGCTTGTCCCTAGCTACCCTGTGTACAGAGGGGATAGCTTTGATATTTGATGTGAAGACTCCTTCCCTATCTGTTGGTATTTAGAGTTACTATCTCCA
>NW_006408594.1:3773458-3794148 GCF_000296735.1 Chrysochloris asiatica | reverse complement strand
TTGTTGTTGTTAAGTGCCATTGAGTAGGTTCCGACCTATAGCAACCCTGGATAGGGTTTCTGAGGAGCAGCTGGTGAGCTTGAACCACTGACGTTGCAGTTCAAACGGCTTTTCAGTCTGGTGCATTAACCCACAGTGCCACACCCTTTTTGATAGCCACTGTCTGAATTGCTTGATATGAAAAATCCTTCCATTGTGGTTGGAATTTTGAGCAACTGCTTCCATAAGCAAAGGTCCAGTTGATCAAACTGTAGCAATTTATACTTGCTCACAGTTTGAACCACAAAGTCGGCAGTTCACGCTCACCAGCCACTTCTTTGGAAACCCTGTACCGGGTCACTATGAGTTGGAACTGACTCGATGGCACTTAACAACAACAATAACGGCATCAAGCATCTTCATCTTCATCTGGTCGAGTTCTGGTCAGCTAGGCATCCAAGCTAAGTCAAATGAGTACTAATTACAAGTTTGGGAGTTCATGCACACTTCCCTGCACTTCAGACCAGATGGCCGCTTCACTTTCAGCTCCAGCCCCCAGTGGCTAGGTCAGTGTTTATGGGCTCAGGAGTTTACACATCTCCCTGAACTTTAGTCTAGCCAGCCCTTCCTCTTCTCTCTCTCATCTCAAGGTCAACGGGTGCTTATGGGATATGGCCAAACTCAGCCCATGTCTTCATTGCTGTATTTCCCCCACTTCCACTCACAAGGAGACCAGGGTGGTCACCAGTGAGCATACTAAACTGCTTGCAGATTCCCTTTGAGTTTCAGTCTTAGGAGGGTTTTTCCCTGATGGGCTGACTTTTCTTGCCCTGATGCCTCCAAAGCAAACAACTTATTTGGTATTCTAACAGCCAGTCTGCTTTTTTTCTGCTGGTCTTCCTTTCAATAAGAATCTTCTGTTCTCCCAGCAGATTGGGTTGATCTGTATGGCTTTTCAAGTGGGAACATCTGCACCTCAGAAGGTTCTGGGTGGGGTTCAGGATTCCACCTAAGGCCCCATATTCCACAAAAGCTTTAAAAGAAGCCTATTTCCCTGGGAAATTTCTAATTCCTCTTCCAGCTAATCCAATCAGTTAAATGCTGAAGATGGGCTTACAAACTTTCTGTAATCATAATTCCCAATATTCATTTCTATTTTAACTTAAATGTCTATTTTACAATAGTAGGTTTGGGAATCCAATATCCACAAGACAGTCCAGCACCCATTTTCTCCATCCTTTACCCATTCCGATTATGTCTCAATCCCTGTGTCACAGAACACTGTTTTTCCAAGGTTGTGTATAAATCACTATTCACTTGTATCGCATTTAGCCCATGCATACTTCCCTGAGTCTTCCCCTGTCTTCATTGTTCATCTGCCACCCTCCCTTTTCCTGTATATTTCCCTCCCCTTCCTTGTATATTGCCCTGTCCATCACCCGAGCCATGAGGTGACTATCCCCTAACCTGTGAATTACTCTCCTCTCTCTCCCATCTCTGGTAATCACCAATGAATGTTTCTTTAAGTATGGAAATCTCTTCTTAAGCTTTAACAATAATGGTCTCATGCAATATTTGTCCTTTCATGAATGTCAGCATAATGTCCTAAAGGCTTATTCATTTTGTGATGTGTTTTGCTGATTCATCTCATCTTTATTCTTCAAGGTAGCATAGTATTCCATTGTGTGTATGTACTAATGTTTGTTTATCTATTCTTCCATTGGTGGGCACTTAGGCTGTCTCCATCTTTTCACTGTTGTGAATAGAGCTGCAATGAACATGGGGGTGCAGGTATACCTACTCGTGTCCCGGTTTGTATTCTTGTGATTATATACCAAGTAGAGGATTGCTGGGTCATGAGGTATTTCTATTTCCAACTTTCTGAGGAAGCGGCAGGCATTCATTTTAGACATGTGGATGATACTTAAACATAATGGAACGAATGAGAAGGGACCCTGGTGATTCAGTGTGTTAAGCATTGGACTGTTAACCAAAAGGTCAGTGGTTCAAACCCATAAGCTGCTCCAGAGGAGGCAGTCAGCTTCTGTAAGGACTTACAGCCTCAGAAACCATGGAGCAGTTCTGCTCTGTCCCACAGAGTCACTGTGAGTCGGAAGGGACTGAACAACAGGACATTTGGTTTTGGTTTGAGACTTAATGAGCTAGGAAATGTAGGTATAGGACACAGAGACCAAGACCCAAGCCCACGAAGAGGTAGTCATCTACTATTTAGTGGCTGGAGAGATGAGGAAAGGCCAAGAGAAGAGAGAAAGAATAGCCAGTGGGGAAGGTTCTCTCAGTATTTACTATTCTAATTTGCATTGTGATTCTCTAAATCAAAGTGTACATTCTGGAAGAGCTGTTGTGTTATTGTTTGTTGTTGGTAAATGCAATCGAGTTGGTTCGGACTTATAGCAACCCCGAATTGGGTTTCTGAGGAGTAGTTGGTGGGTTTGAACTGCCAACCTTGTGGTTCGCAATGCGGTGCCCATCCTACTGCGTCATAGTGGGAATCCATTTTCTTGTTAGGTACCATCTATTCCATTCCAACTCCTAACAGCTCTGTGTACAACAAAAGGAAACACTGCCTTTCCACGTGGTTTGTTTGCTATACCTGACCCCATTGTTGCAACTGTTGTGCTAATCACCTCACTGAGGATTTTCTTTTCAAGTTGTTATTGTTAGGTGCCATCAAGTCGGTATCAACTCATAGCGAGCGACCCCTATGTACAACAGACGAAACACTGCCCAGTCCTGGCCAACTCTTAATTGTTGCCACACTTGAGCCCACTGATGCTGCCATTTTGTCAATCCATCTTGCTGGGGGTCTTCCTCTCTTTCTCTGACCCTCCACCTTACCAAACATGATATCCTTCTCCAGCGCTTGGTCCCTCCTGACAGTATGTCCGAAGAATGAGAGATGTAGTCTTGGCCTCCAAGGAGCACTCTGGCTGCACTTCTTCTAACACAGATCTGTTGGTATTTTGGGTAGCCCTCCACACTGAAGATTACAGTACAGGCTTAATCAGTAAGCGCTTGAAGTTCTCTGGAAAAGTTTGTTGTTGTTATGTGCTATGGAGTCGGTTCCGACTCACAGCGACCCTGTACAGCGTTGCTGAGGCTGTAAATCTTTACGGGAACAGAAAGTCTCATCTTTCTCCCTTGGAATAGCTGGTAGTTTTGAACTGCTGACTGTGAGGTTAGCAGCCCGATTTGGAGTCCTGGTGTGGCGCTGTGGACTAATGCACCAGACTGCAAAGCTGTTGTAACTGCAAGGTTGGCTGTTCACGCTCACCAGCTGCTCCTCAGAAACCCTATACAGGGTCACTATGGGTGGGAATCAACTTGATGGCACTTAACAACAACACTACCAGAGCTTCTTTCTGGAAGTTGTTGTTGTTGTTATGTGCCGTGGAGTTGGTTCCGACTCATAGCGACCCTGTACAGGGTTTCTGAGGCTATAAATCTTTATGGGAGTCGAAAGCCTCATCTTTAAGTCATAAATAAATTACTGGATGGATGGATGGAGAATGAATGGTAGATGGCTATAAACAGGATGCAAGTTTTGTGGTACCTGAAACTTACATAAAGAATGTTGTTGTTAAGTGCTGTTGAGTCTGTTCCGACCCATAGTGACCCTGTGTAGGGTTTCTGAGGAACAGCTGGTGGGTTTGAACCACCGACCTTGAGGTTCAAACTGACGTTGCAGTCCAGTGCATTATCCTGCAGCGTCATACCAGGTTAAAGACTGTTGTTGTTGTTGTTAAGTGCCGTCGAGTCGGTTCCGACCCATAGCGACCCTGTACAGGGTTTCCAAGGGTGTAAATCCTTACGGGAGTAGAAAGCCTCATCTTTCTCCCGCGGAGCGGCTGGTAGTTTCGATCCGCTGTCCTTAAGGTTCGCAGTCCAATTCGTAACCACTACGCTACCAGAGCTCCTTAGGTTAAAGACTAGAACATTACAAATGAGACTACGCGTGAAAGAGAGTATTTGTCTAGAATGAGAAATTACAACTCAAAGTGAGTGAGAAATCAAGCAATTACAAATGTTAATATGCTCATAAATAACACAAACATCACAAAATCCAAAAAGTAACATGTTAATATTCAGGACACCTTCATGATTGTTGACTGAAAAATCTTCGCCTTTTTAGATAAGCAACTTTATATCATTTTCCATAACAAGAATGGAAAGAGACTTCAGTTTTTCCTTGTTAGATCAAAATTATTTTTTATTGATCACTTAAAAAACCTTTTTCTCATTTCACAACTTCTTATTAGAAACATTTTGAGAATTTTTATCCAATTTGGAGAGCTATATCAAATTATTGTGCTTTATGATTTCAGGTATCTTCAAGCTTTCTTAAACTCTGATATTAAACATTCCTTTAATTGAGAGCATTCATTGGCCAAAGTGGATGGCAGGCGTATTCCTACAAGCAGAAGGCCAGCAATGATAATACACACAGGCAAAACCAGAGACGTAAATTCAGATGCTTTTCACTGGATTTCCACTAGCTGGATTCACAAGGGTAAGTGTGACAGAGAGGACATTCGAGTGAAAAGAGATATTGATTTTAACAACCAATTGCAGTAAAAACGTTTTGCGAATTTACAAAAATATTTGGCCATGTGAACACACTGCAAGGGGCTCTCCCTGAGCCCTGGAAAGATTCAAGGAATGGAGGGGTCCCAAAGCTTAAGCTATGTTAGTTCCCTGGTAGCGACTGGATCTCTTGATGACAGTACAACCGGGAAACACAAAGCCGGAACAGGTCATTGGTAGTTGGGGTGGGATGCTCTAGGGTCCGTATCAGAATAAACACTCACCCAGTGACTAGAGAACAGGGAGGCTGGGTCCAGAGAGGGTGAGACATAAGACTAATCACACAGCAAATTACCCTGGCAACCTGACTACTGTGGATGGGCGGATTGGTAAACTAAGATCTTTGACCGAAAAGAGAAATAAACATACCACCCAGTTTCCGTTGGTTTGTTTTAAAATCCCACTTCTAATTCGAAGGCTTTCCTGAGCCTCAAATCCCAGATACTGCCGGATTCCGATCGCCATAGGTTGCGCGCTCAAGCGAGGCACCGGTCCGAGACCACGCCCCGGGGCCTCGCACCACAGCTGGTCTCATTTTTGCCTGTCCCAATTTTATCTGGTCCAAGTTGCGGGGCGCCTTTTCGCTGCATGTGACCAAGGCTCAACTTTTACACTCAGAAAATTTAATCTTTTGAACGTATGAAGACGTTGCTTGTCACAGGCAACCCGTTTACACCTAAATCCGCAATCAGGCTGCCTACATCCACCTTTCCCATAACGCGAGAAGGACACAAGAAGGTGCCATGTTTAGTGTGGCAATCCTTTTGGGTTCCCATGCTTTGTCCATTATTTATGTCAAAACAGTTCATATTCTTAATTATGGAATTGAGAAGGTGATACCACCTTCCTTGCAAAGTATTGATTTTTAAAAAGGAGATAATATTTAGATATTTTGCAATTTTCGCCCTTCCTAAGGTGGCGATCTCAGGTGGAGGGCTCACCCAGAAAGGCTTCCGGTTTCCCGTGGTACCAAGCGAGACAGAACTTCCGGTCTCAGCACGCAGGCGCGCGCCGCTTTTTTTCCGCTCTCTTCGGCCTGTTTCCCGAGTGCCGCAGCCATGTCGTACCCCGCTGATGATTATGAATCAGAGGTAACGTGGCTTTAAGCGCGTGGTAGGGTCCTTGACGTGGGCACGGTCTCTCTGGATGATGGGCCCCGTGAGGAGGCGGCGTCTGGACTTTTCCGGGAGCCCCCGCGCGACCCTTAGAAGTTACAGCTCACGGGTCTTCTCGAGTGTGTCCGTCTATCCCTTTGCCTAGACTGGCCGGAGTCTGGCGATACTCTCCTGCCTATCAGAGTTCCATGGGTCTGTAACCGAACGGCCTTTTGTCTGGCGTGCACGGTCCCTGTAGTGTTTTCTACCATATTGCGCCGGTAATGTCATACTGTCGCCTACTTATTCTCCGTTTTTTCGCGGAGATGTGAGTTCTTTTAGAGCAGCGACTGTGTCGTACTCTCTGTATTCCGGAGCAGCCTGCTTGGCCCTGAGCAGGACGGGGAGCGGATTCCATTCGCGAATTGATGACTCTTCCTGTCTGTGTCGTTGTCGTTCTAGGCTGCCTATGATCCCTACGCTTACCCGGGAGACTATGACATGCACACAGGTGAGACTGTCACCCTTCCGAAGAGCCCAGAACAGCTTGGGAGGATCCCTGCCGCTGAAAGCCTCGGACGGCGGCTTTAGCGTCATTTACCAGCTGTCAGCCACCCGGCTGGATTGGTTTCCCTGTTGAAATGATTCGTGGAGAAAGAAAATCTAGATGTGCAAATTGAAAGTTTTTTGGATCGCGCCCAAATGGCATTTCGGGGCGAGGGTGGGAAGCATTGAGGTGCGCTGAAATGTTGGGGGGACTTGGCTTGCCCGGCATTGCTGAGGTACTTTATAGGAAAATCTCACTGCCATCGAGTTGCTTCCGACTCCTAGCAAGTCTGTAGGAAAGGGTAGGATAGGAGCAGACAGCCTCCTATTCCTCCTGAGCAGCAGCTGGTGGGTTTGAACCACTGACCTTGTGGCTAGTAGCTCAGTGCTTCACTAGGTGTTTCATTTTAATTCTCAAAAGACTTCTGTGAGATGCACATGTTAATGTCTGATTTTACAGATGAGGAAAGAGCCCAAAAAGGTATATTGACATATATTGACATAATGTAGTTAGGTAATAGTCACTTGTTTAAAAAATACCAAGTGCCTACTGTTCTCTCTCACCACCCTGCAACACCCATACATAACTGTCTGGTGCCTCGGTGCACCTGGGGACAAGGCAGACCAGCTTCTTTGTGGGAGAAATAGATCATGAGGAAATAAAGACTTTAGTGATCAGTGTCTGGAGAGAAAGGGCAGTAGGGTTGAGAGTGACTTGGGGAGGGTTAAATCTGAGTATCTGAAAGATTGATACCTGATCTCACAGATGGAGCCGTTCCGTGATGTAAACCACTTGTTAATGCATGTTCACCCGCAGGTGCATTGGAAGAAAGGCTTGGTGAGCTATTCAGAAAAATCCATCATAGAAAACGTTACAGAGCCCTGTGCTGCTCTGACACACTTGGAGGCTTTATGAATTGAAGTCAACTTGTCAACCATTGTTCATTATTTTCTATACACTTGAGAGGAGTCCTGGTCTGGCGCTGTAGAATCAGCACTGGACCTAAAGGTCGTTGTAAATGCAAGGTTGGCAGTTCAAACTCAACAGCCGCTCCTTGGAAAAACCCTACACAGGGTTGTTATGAGTTGGACTTGATAGCACTTAACAACAAAAAATAGAGTTGAGTTTATAGTGACTTGGCGGGGGACAGTCTTGCCTTTTATTATATCAGATGATGAGTCTGAAAGCACTCCGTAACGTATTTTGTCCACCCTCTAGGAGATCCAAAGCAGGACCTGGCTTATGAACGTCAGTATGAACAGCAGACCTATCAGGTGATCCCTGAAGTGATTAAAAACTTCATCCAGTATTTCCATAAAACCGTCTCGGACTTGATTGACCAGAAGGTGTATGAGCTCCAGGCCAGTCGTGTTTCCAGTGACGTCATCGACCAGAAGGTATATGAGATCCAGGACATCTATGAGAACAGGTGGGGCTACCGGTGAAACTGACCGCTCTGAGGGGCCTGGCCTAGAAGAGGGATGCTGGGTTATCAGTTTTTGTGTGTGAAGAGATTGCCCAAGGGCTCTCTGTGTGATTTGGAGTTGTTGTTGTTAAGTGCCAGTGAGTCAGTCGGTTCCAACCCATAGTGACCGTGTGTAGGGTTTCCGAGGAGCAGCTGGTGAGCTTGAACTGCCAACCTTGCAGTACAAATGGCTTTGCAGTCTGGCGCATTAACCCACAGTGCCACAGCAGGAGTCTGATTTGGAGCTAGGGATGGGTTTTATTGACCTGTTTTCTCTGGAACTTGTACAGGGCCTAAAAAGTGAATGTTATCATTATCATAGAGTCTTGTGATGTAATAGTATTGTCAGTATGGACAGGCAGTGTTCAGAGTGCTTTTCCTGTGTTTTATCTTTAACTCTTCGCAGTAACCACAAGCAGTGAGGTGTTATACGATTGCTTTCTTTGCTTCCCATGGTGAAGAAACATTCCATAGCTGCTTAAGGGACGAGCTGGCTTCTCACCTGCAGAGTCTGACCCCAGGGCCAGATTTCTCAAGTGCTGTGCTAGACAACCTCCCTATGTGGGTCAGGCTTGGTTTTAGGGTTAACAAGCCCTCGTGGTGGTGGTGTGGGTTAAGCATTGGGTTGCTAGGTAGTTCAAACCCACCAGCTGCTCTGTGGGAGAAAGATGAGACTGTCTGCTTCCAGACAGATTTACAACTTTGGAAACCCTGTGCCGGGTCCCTGTGAGTGGGAATTGAGTAGATGGCAGTGCGTTTGGTTTTGTGGTTTGTGTAAAGGTGCCCTGATGGCACAGTGGCTAAGTACATGGCTACTGACCCAAAGGTTGGCGATTCCAATCCTGTGAGAGAAAGCTGTGACCGTCTGTTTGTGCCTAGGAAACGCAGGCAGTTCTACTCTATCCTGTAGAATCGCTGTGCGTGAAATCAACTCAGCGTAAGTGGATTTGGTTTTTTGTTGTGTAGTGGGCGTTAGAGATGAGTCCTGGTATGGTGCTGTGGGATAAGCACTGGACCACAAGGTCAGTTTGAACCACATGGTCAGTGGTTCAAATTTACTAACTGCTCCTCAGAAACACTGTACAGGGTCGCTATGAGTTGGAACTGACGTGATGACACTTAACAATAGCACATTGAAAGAGGCAGGAACGAGGTCAAATTCACATTAATAACGTTTTATTTAATCCACTGACTGGCTGGAGTTCATGGTGTACTGGCAGGAGAGGAAAGCTTCCTGATGCCTGACTGTGGCACGAAAGTTGGTGGAAAAAACCAAGCTCCAGGAGTTGACTGCATACAAATTGAACAGTTGCAACAAACTGATACAGCACTGGAGGTATTCACTCATCTACGCCAGGAAGTTCTGAGGACAGCTACCTGGCGAATCGATTGAAAGAGATCCATATTTATGCCTCTTCCAAAGAAAAGTGTGCAAACAGAATGTAGAAGTTATCAAGCAATATCACATGGAACTAAAATTTTGGTGAAGATAATTTTAAAACGATTGCAGCAATACATTGATAGGGAGCTGCCAGATATTCAAGCTGGATTCAGACAAGGATGTGGAATTGGGGATATTATTGCTGATGCCTGATTTTACTTGTGTTTTATTGACTGTGCCAAGGCATTCGGCTATGTGGATCATAAAAAACTGGATAGCATTGTGAGGAATAGGTATTCCAAAACACCTGATCAGAGTGCTCATGAGGAACCTGTATGTAAAGGCAGTCATTTGAATCTAACAAGGGTATGCTGAATGGTGTAAAATTAGGGAAGGTGTGCATCGGAGTGTAAGCCTATCACCACATTTATTCAATCTGTATACTGAGCAAATAATCCATGAAGCTGTACTATATAAAGAAGAATGTGGCCTCAGAATTCAAGGAAGAGTTATTAACAATCTGTGATAATGCAGGTGATACAACCTTGTTTGCTAGAAGGAAAGAGAACCTGAAATACTAATGAAGACTGCCACCTTCAGTATGGATTGCACCTAGATGCAAAGAAAGCAAAAATCCTTACAACTAGATAAATGAAAAGATTGAAGTAGTTGTTGAAGATTTCATTTTGCTTGCATACACAATGACTCATGGAAACAATAGACAACATATCAAACAAAGAGTTATAGTTGGCAAATCTGCTGCACAAGCCCTCTTTGATGTGTTCAAGAGCAAAGATCCCAGTCCTGGGACTAGGGTGCACCTAACCCAAGCCATGGTATTTTCACTGTAATGCATCGGAGAATATGATTTATTGAATGTAAAACTGGTGATCTGCTCTGTAAACTCGATTCACAGTAAAAAGTTAAAAAAAAGGAAAGTAATGTGTGGTATTAGGTACATTTTCTATAAAAAAGTGTAGAAGAGCAAAGATATTAGTCTGAGGACTAAGGTGTGCCTGGCCAAAGCTGTGGTATTTTCATTTGCCTCATATGCATGTGAAAGTTGGACAGTGAATAAGGAAGATCATAGAAGAATCGATGCATTTCAATTATGTATTGGAGAAGAATATGTAAAGTACCATGGACTGCCAGGAGAACAAACAAGTCTGTGTTGGGAAAAGTAGAGCCAAGAATGCTCCTTATAAGCCTGGATGACTGTACTTTGGACGTATTTCCAGGAGGGACCAGTCCCTGGAGAAGGACCTCATGCTTGGTAAAGTGAAGGGTCAGTACAGAATAGAAAGACCCCCAACAAGAAGGATGGACACAGTGACAGCAACAATGGGCTCAAACAACAGTTGTGAGGTTGGTGCAAGGTAGGGCAGTGTTTCCGTCTGTTGTGCGTAGGGTTGATAGGAGTTGGAACTGTCTCAGTGGCACCTAACAACAACTAACGTAAGAAGGAATGTTTTGTTATATTTAGAAAGGGTGTCTGAGGTATAGAGTTGGGTTGCAGCTTTGGCCCTGGGCCTATTTCTCTGATATATCCCCCTCTCTGAGTCTGTAAAATGTGAAGGTGCGTATCAGGTTCTTGTTTGGGAGTTCTAACATTTTTTGGCTTGGTTTTCAGCTGGACCAAGCTGACTGAAAGATTCTTCAAGAATACGCCTTGGCCTGAGGCTGAAGCCATTGCTCCACAGGTTGGCAACGGTAGGTGTGGCTGGGGTCATGTGACTGGGAGTGAACATTCTGGAAGAGTTGGAAAGCCATCAATGAGTGGACGAAGGAATGCCCCATGGTTATAAACAGGGGACCCAAGTTTTCTGGGACCTAAAGTTTATGTGAAGAATAAAGAAAAGAGTAGAAAATTATAAAATGAAATGAACTGAAGGTTATTAGAAAGCTCACGAAAGTGTGTCTGTTTTCCTTATTTATTTTCCATGGCTTGGTGCATGCTAGGCTTTTAGTAAATATTGGGGAATGAAGTTTGACGCAATAACAAAGGGCCAGAGATATCCCTCATAATGTGGTGAGAACTGAAATTGAGAGCTTTGTCCTGTTTCCACTTGTCTGTCTCTCTGGAATGGACTTTTGTCTTCTTGGACCTCTCTGTGTGTTCAGGGATAGGCCTTCTCCAAAACTGTCTTCAAGATTCGTTACTTCCTTGCAGGCTTTGCCCCTCACTGGAAGGAATTCGCCCTGTGAATTCCTCCAGCACTGTGTTCTCAGTTCAGGGAATTGTAATTCTATTTGCATGTCTGCTATGGAAAAGACCCTTAATAGCAGCTAATGGTCGTCATTCATGGATTTCTCCAGTGCGTAGCTCAAGATTGTTAATAAATAAAGGGAGTTGTGTATTTTTGTGTAGAACTGCTCACCTTTGCAGCATTGATAAGAAATGCTGTAAGATATCCTCTTAAATTCTGATTCTTAACATTAACTGCCTTTCTGTGTCCTGGCGGCCAGGAGGCAGGCTTGCAGAATGTGCCCTTTGGTTGTTTAAATGATTATAGATTCCTGAATGTTTTTGTGTACATCAAAAAAAACCTCAGAGGGATTAGAGGCTAACACTGTTGAAAGGTGATGCCCGGATTGTAATCATTGCAATGAAACAATACCATAGGATGAGTGTAAAACCAGTGTTCTCCGATGTAAATTATTACTTGATTCACAATAAAAAGTTAAAAAAACCCCAAAAAACCGCAAACTGCCTTTTCTGCGGTTTTATTCTCCCAGCCTAAGAATTCTAACAGCGGTGATGCTTCAGATTGCAGTTATTGTCCAGCTTTGTGATTGTAGCCATCTCAGTGGATGTGATTGGCATTCTCTAGGGACTATTGAGCTTGTCCCTGGGTGACATAGAGGGCCAGCTGAAAGGTTGGCAGTTGGAACCCCCCCCCCCCAGCAGACGTACCTCAGAACTCAGGCCTGGTGATCTGTCTCAAAGGTAACTGCTGTGGAGCAGTTCCGTGCTGCACACACTGAGTGGCCATGAGTCCAGAATCGACTCCCCGTGAATTAACAGCAGTAACTGATGACTCAAGAGGCTTTTCCTGTTCTTATTGGCCATTTGTGTACCTTTGGAGAAACATCTGGTCAAATCCTTTGCCATCTTTAATTGGATTATTTGCCTTTTTATTGTAGAGTTGTAAGAGTTTATATGTTACACATACAAGTTCTCTACACGTATGTTATTTGTAGCTGTTTTCTCCCATTCGTTGGGTTCTCTTTGACTTTCTCGGTGGTGTCTTTTGACCATAGAGTATGAAGTAGAGGGTCCAGCCTCATTCCATAACACATGGATATCCACTTGTTCTGGCACCATTGGTTGAAAAGACTGGGCATTCTTGTTTCCTTCTTTAATCCTGTAAATGTTAAGGATTATTTTAGAGTTCTCAATTCTGTTCCATATAGCTGTTTGTCCATGTGCCAGTACCGTACTGTCCTGATAACTAGCTTTGTGGTAAGTTTTGAAATTGGGAAGTGTGCATCTTCAGCTTCATTCTTTTTTCAAGATTGTTTTGACAACTGGTTGACAAAAGTCTTCACCTAAGTGGGAGGGCGTTGAGGTGGAATGAGGTTGAGAGAGTAGGGTTGTCTCATGGCGTTTATTCTTTGGATTTAAGACTTTCAGTGGTGTTTAGTCTCTGAAGTCATGTTCTCCTCTTTTTACCTCCACCTACCAAGGGATAAAAAGGAGATCTGGTAGTGTAGTGGATACGATTTGGGCTGCGAACTGCAAGTTCAACAGTTGGAAACTACCAGCTGCTCCGAGAGAGAAAGATGAGGCTTTCTGCTCCCGTAAAGATTTACAGCCTCAGAAACCCTGTACAGGGTCGCTATGGGTCAGAACCGATTCGAGGCCACATAACTACAACAACAACCAAGAGATAAAACTGTCCAAAGGCCCTGGACAGCGTTTTATGGATTACTAAAGCCGCTCTATGCCATCTCTTTCAGATGCTGTCTTCCTGATTTTGTACAAAGAATTATACTACAGACACATATACGCCAAAGTCAGCGTAAGTATGTTGCTCTTGCTCCCGGTGCTTTCCTCTATGCTGTTGCCCGTGGAACACGCTGCTGGTTTTTGCTGTCTCAGCTTCCACTAGTGGGCGGCAGGTTTTCGCAGCTTTTCAGAGCTGAGAGACTGGTAGAACACAGGAATGTCAGTTCCAGATAAACTAACGAATACTGAGTAAACTGTTTTTTCTCCTGATTGAATTTCAACGTCCCTCCTGTTCTTGTTCCTGGCTGGGTATTCTTCACCGTATCCTGGATTATGGACTGCCACCCTAAGAGGGTGCTCCAAGCCCTCGTCCTCTGCTGGTAGGCCCTTCGTCGTCTCTTCTGTGCATCCCCACTGAGCTCCCCTCCTGTGAAGTGTGCACACCACTGTCGTGTGCCAGGAACGGAGTAGACACGTCTCTAGTCCCACCGCGGTTGTGTAGAGTTGGCAGACTGAGGTGTAGAGAGAGTTATTTACATGTCAAATTCATGCAGCAAGTAAGAGGTAAAACTCCTTGAACCTTGTTGTTATTGTGGCCCATTGAGTTGGTTCCATCCTTATAGTAACCCTGTATAGGGTGTCAGAGAGCAGCTGGTGAGTTTGAACCGTCAACCTTACGTTCACCAGTCTAGTGCCTGTCTTCAGTATCACATCTTAAACCTCTGGCTGTCTTATTGTAGCTCCTCTGTTCTTCCTGTCACACTGTCCCAACTTTGTGCACTTGCTGGAGTCTTTCCTTCCTTCTAAATTTCAGAGTGTTCCAAATCTCTTAAAATGCCACCTTTACTGTAAACCAGGGACTGAGACTGTCTTAGCCCCAGTTTCCATTGAAATCCAGACCTGTGTTTTCAGCTGCCTTCTTAACATTTCCAGTGGGCTAGCTGGTAGACATTTCAAAACTGAACTCCTCTTTTTCCTCTAACCTGTTCCTCCAGTGTTATCTCAGTAGATTGTCCCGCCATTCACCTAATCACACAGACTGAAAGTTAGACTTTGTTCTTGCGCTTCTCTCACTTTACGTCCTGCCTCACAGTAAATCCTGCTGCGCTTTGTCTTCAGTGGACTTCTTTAAGACGAACTACCACCGCTAACCTCGTTTACGTTATCAGCATCTCTCATCTAAGCTTCATTGGCCGTTAGACTGCTGTCTGCTTCCACTCTTGAAGCTTGTTCTCATCGTAGTAACCAGGATATAGGACTCATCAAGTCATGCCCTTGCTTACAATCCTACCAGGACTTCCTTCATGCTTCCAGTGAAATCCCAGGCTGACATTATAGTCTCAGAATTTTGTTCACTTTGCCCATTAGAAGGTAAATGCCATGAAGGATTAAGTCTTTGTCTTGCTCACTGTTAGGATCTAGTTTCTAGAATTACTCCTGATTGATGATGGTAATACGTTAACTGTGTACTGAGCACATGACTGCTTGTGTGTGTGCACACATGGAGGACATTGGCACCAAGGCCTCTCTCTACTTGGATCATTTCCCTGTGGGCAGGTCCCAGCTCCTCAGTTAGCCACCGCTCGTTCTCTCAGAGGACCACAGGTGCCTCCATCGGTGGCAGTAGCTGGAGATGTTGTGTGAGAGGCCATGTTTCTGTGGCATTTCAGTGGGATCGTTGGGCCCCTTGTTTCTCTCAGAGGAAGCTAGTCAGCATGTATGGTATTGCTGTTGTGGGACCTGCTGCCCGAACCTGGTGTGGTAGTGCCCTAGCTAACTTCACAGCCTCTCGTCTGCTCAGTCTGTCAGACGTGTCTTTACACAGAACATCTAGTTAAATTTCTGCTTATGATCTATTACTATTCCCTTAGCCCTTAATTGCATTTTAGCTAATTTTCTAAAGGTCTTAATGTCCCTGACCGAAACTACACAGAATTTTGAATGTAATCTTAAACTTGAACTGGCAAAAACTTTAGCTGGTTTTTCCTAGTGGTGAAACTTGTTGTTAGTGTGAAAATCATTCTTTAGGACTACGCATGATTGAATATGGTGTGAAGTGCCTAAAAACAAGTTTCAAATTTCTAATATAATTTTTACTAAGATTCTACTGAAAACTTTAATTGTAAAATCAAGAAAATTAAAAATAAGCTGATTAAAACAAAGAGACGGAAACTGCAGAGCCCCCCACATGAGATTCCTCCTCAGGGCCTTGCCTTCCAAGGGGAGACTCATTGTGGTCTTGCTTAACAATGAGCCCTTCATACTTAGGGTCCTCCGCCGCTCTGCCCTTTGGTGACATGGCTTCTTCCCAGGACAAAGGTTTTTCACTGAATGAGCATTTGCTTTGTTTAGCAATTTACACATTCTCATTTTATTGTGATGGGGGCCAATCGTTTTATCCACATTTTTGTAGAGTCAGAGCCCACCCCAACAATTAGCAAATGGTGTAGTGCTTAGAATACGCCCTGAACCTCAACGTCTGCAGTTCAAACTCACCATCTGCTCCCTGGAACCCTGTACAGGGTCACTGTGAGTGGGAGCCCGCTTGACAGCACTTCACGACAAGGAGGCAGCGTTCTTTCTAGTCGCTGACACCTGCGGTGCTCATCGTACTGCTCCCCAGCGCAGGCACTTACAGTGCTCTCAGTGGCAACATTAGATGAGGGGGCAGCAAAGTGTTTTTACAAAAGATGGCATAGGAAGTATTTGGGAATGGAGAGCCCGTGGTCTCTGCGGCAACCACTCATCTAGGCATCGAGACCACTCTGCGGCATTATATGTTCAGCGCAGGGGGCCGGAGTTGGCGGGCCCTTGGTCTAGATTCTTGTTTGGCACTCGGACCTGTGATCCTGGCCCAGTGTGGCTCCATTTTCTCCCCAGCCTTCAAGCCCCGTGGTTTTCACCACTGTACTTTCACTCCAGTTCCGCTTTTCCCACGGAGACACCTTCCCCTCACCTCTGCTTCATGGACCTGATGCCCATCTTTAAGGACCTGCTGGGGTCTCCGGTGTCCAGTGCCTGGTTTGAACTGCTGAGCACATTTGTCTCCCTCCGATGTGAGTGCTCCTTGGTATACTAGGAAGAAGACGCATTGATTCTCCTGTGTCTGTGGGCTGTGGGTGGTGGTTGTTAAGTGTCATCCAGCTGGTTCCAACTCATAGTGACCCTGTAGAGTGTCCAAGGAGCAACTGGTGGGTTTGAACTGCTGATCTTAGGGTTAGCTGTCCAGTGCTGATCCTATAGCTTCACACCAGGACTCCAGAGCGTAAGACACCCCAAACCAGCAGCCCTGTTGAGCTGATTCTGAGGTGGGATCAAGTGTAACAATTGTGAGGATGGAACAGGCCCTGGCAGTGTTTGTTCTGTTGTGCCGAGGGTTGTTATGAGTCCGAGCCGACATGGAGGCACCTCCCCACAACGTAGCGGCCCTGTAGGACACAGGAGAACGGCCTCAAGTCTTTACAAAAGCAGACTGCCACATTTCGCCCATGGAGTGGCTGGTGGGATCAAACTGCTAGCTCCTTTTGGTTAGCAGCCAGGCACTAATCTTGGCACCACCAGAGCTCCTGGAATGAGACGCATTTAAATTCATGTCTGTGTTCTGATGGCTCTTTTCTCTTTACAGGGAGGACCCTCCTTGGAGCAGAGGTTTGAATCCTATTACAACTACTGTAATCTCTTCAACTACATCCTTAGTAAGTCTGAGAGGTGGGCAGAGTGGAGAGGGAGGCTTTGATGAGGCCAGTACTGGCTGCCAGCTCTGTTACCATTATCTTTTTATAGAGAAATTACAAATAAACCTGCCCTCTACTGATTGGGCCAAGTCTGTGCATTCAATCTGACTTCTGTGAACTGAGTAAAATGAATCTTGTTCTTCTGCACAGATGCTGATGGTCCTGCTCCCCTTGAACTACCCAACCAGTGGCTCTGGGATATCATCGATGAGTTCATCTACCAGGTATCTGGGTAACCTCAGCCTAAGTTGAAGTGGTGGTCATGGTGGTGGTTATGTGCTGTGGAGTTGGTTCTAATTCATAGCGACCACCCTGTACAGGGTTTCCGAGGCTGTAAATCTTTACGGGAGCAGAAAGCCTCATCTTTCTCCCACGGAACAGCTGGTGGTTTCGAGCTGCTGACCCTGAGGTTAGCAGGCTGATTCGTGTCCACTACGGTACCAGAGCTCCTAAGTTGAAGTACCTGGGTGGAAAAATTGATTCAAGCAAGGGGCTTCTATTCTCATTGTTTGTGTTGTCCAAAAGACATACCCCTTCATCATAGTATAAAAATAGCCCACAGTAATGGATGTTTTCTAAGGAGCCAGTGAGTCCTCCAAGCTCCAGATAAGCACTTGGAAGTCAGGAGAGCTATTTTTCTGATTTTCCCCACGCTCTTTCCTGGGAGGTGGTCCGACCAGAAGAACACATTCTTCCCAAGCCTCGGAGCCAGGGAGAAGAAGTAGGCTCCAGTCTGTGCGCCCCCAGCGTGTGCTGTGGCAGCCAAGACGTGTCATTCAGTTCTGGAGCCTTACTCTCTTCACTTGTACAACAGAAATCTTTTATGTCTTGATGGTTACATGGGTATATACTAGAAGATTGGAATAAAATAGAATGGCTTTATCCAGACATACATACTTACCGTGTACTATTGTTAAGTGGTTGTTATTGAACAATTCAAACATACAAAAGTAGAACAGTGTAACAAACCCATCTCCCAGCTGAAAACCTTGTCACTTCAGCTTTCATTTACACCCTCTTTACTTCCCCTTCCTCCCTGCCCTTTTTCTCTTTTGAAAAATGTCTTATTGTGAACTGAGTGAAGGTTTACAGAGCAGACCATGGGTTTCACATCCTACAGATCATGCCTTTCATTCCATCTCAATGATTGCAGGCCCCTCAGTGTTACACCACCATCCTACTTCCTCCCTGGGTCTCCACTGCCATTCCTTCTCCGTTCCCAACCCTTCTGGATTGTATCCTTAGGGAAAGACTGTCCTTTTAATCTCGAACGGTTGCATACCTCACGAGTACTTTTGTTCTCCCTGTACACTTGTCTATTGTTGGGTGGGATATGAGTGAGTTCAGTTCTAGACCTGAACGGTGACCACGAACCACAGTCTCGGGGTTCCACCGGGTCTCTGACTAGTAAGCCTGGTCTATTTTTATGATTTTGAGTTTTGTTCCACATTTTCTTCGTCTGTCCAGGACCTTCTGATGTCTTGTAAGTCATGATTTTAGAGCAGTTAGTGGTGGCAGCCAGGCACCATTGAGTTCTTCTCGTCTCACGATTGTGGAGACTGATGCTCACTTGGTTCATTCATTAGAGTCCACTGGACTGATTGTTTCCACAATCGGCCTCTTCATTGCCTTGAGTCTTTTCTTCAGACATGGAGAGGCCCATAGCTGCACCTTGGATCTCCCTTTCTTGATTTCGTTTTTCACACTGCAGTTCAGTGACAGTCATTGTGTTCATCCTGTTGCGCACCCATCGCCATTATCCCTTTCCAGAATTTTCCACCGGGGAACAGTTTTTTAATGAAGGTGTTAAATGAGCTCCGTGGACCAAAGAGTCTGTGAGTACGGAATGTGGATGAGAAGTTGTGAAAGAGCCTCAAGACTGGGCTTCAGTGCGTCTCTACAGTGAGGGCCACAAACTGCACTGGCCTGTTTGCCCTCTCCAGCTCCTTGGCTTATGTGAGCTTCCTGGTGTGATTTTAGACGATTGTCCTGTTGAGGAGCATTATATATACTGAGTGTCTTCATCCCTCAGAAGAGGATCCTAATTCTCTGGGCTTGCTAGTGTTCTTAAGGTGCTTAATTAAAGAGCTTTCTGCTGGTAACAAAGACTGTCCCGGGAGGAGCAGTGAAGACTTGCCACTTTATTTTTATTTATGCAGGTAATACGTGAATGTGTTAACTGCTGCGGATTTTCTCATTGTTAGCGAAAGGGACTGTCTTCCTCGCCTTTCCAGTCTGGAACGATAGGTACCACATTGATGCTGCTTAGGCATTTCTACGACCATGTACTTAATGGGGATATATCACTTAAGAAACGGTATCATGCTATGTTTTCATACTGCAATTTGCTACACCTTGCAACATTTCCATGTCTCCGTGTCTACCTGTCTTGTTCATTTGTTGCAGTATTCACAGTGTTCTCTCTTCATTGTTATGAATAGCTCTGTGTGTTACACAGGTGTACCTCCTGGGGTCACAGTCTAGAAGTAGAATGCCTGGCTGAAGGTACTTTAAAAACATTTTTTAAATCAACTTTAAAAAGTATAACACTGTATTTCTCAAAATAACCTTTATCAAGTCCAAGATATTTTTGCAAGCGACAATGCCAGCCATTGAGGTCCTGGGATTTACCCATTTCCATGCAATCTTCACACTATTTGCTGAAAAAAAATGGATGCCTTTTAAAGAGGATTTTAAGATGTTGTTGTTAAATGCCGTCAAGTCGATTCAAAACAAAAAGAAATCAGAAGGACCCCAATCAGCACTGTAAAGTGGAGACCTAATCATTTCCCAGCGAAATACTCTTAAAATTACCCTGGGTAGGGTCTCTGGGCTGTAAGTCATCATGGGAGCAGAAAGCCTCATCTTTCTCCCATGGTGTGGCAGGTGGGTCTGAATTGCCAGCCTTGTGGTTAGCAGTCCAGATAACTAGGTCACTGGTTTCCAAACCTGGGTGTACATGACAATCAACCAGGCGCCTGTTGAGATTCAGGCTTAGTAGGTAGATTGGTGGGATCACTCTCCAAGTGACTGATGGGCCCAGTCCAGTCCTAGTCTGGGTAGAACCATTATCGGTGTTACCTCTTTGTGTGCCTCCCACTGGGCCGGGTTCTGTGGTTAGTACAGCAATGGCGTGGGCTGGGCTGCTGTCCTGGGGAATCCCCATTTGTAATTCCGACCTGCTGTGGTAAAACCCTGGTGGATAGATCTGTTAGATCTAGAACAGGGGCATCCTGTTCATTCAGGCGACCAGGAAGGTAGATGAGAGCAGAAGCATATCATGACTATGTTGTATTTGACTCCAATTGGAATGTGTTTTTCTACAAACTTCCTCTAATCTTGTTGCTCAGTGTCTTGAGTTAGTTCAGACTCATAGCGACCCTGTATAGGATTTATGAGAAGTGGCTGGTGAGCTTGTGATTCAAAGCAACCATGCAGTCCAGTGCTTATCCTACAGCGTCATACCAGGACTCACATCTCTAATCTTAGAGGGCTTTTTGTTTGTTTTTGATTTTTCAGTGTTTTATTGTGAATTATGAGATAGTTTACATGGGAGGACATTAGTTTTATATTCATCCTATTGTATATGGTATCATTGCCATGGTTACAGTCTCTTCCATGCATCATCAACCAACCAAAGGGTATACCCTGCAAGCCTGCCCCTCAGTCATCAGCACACAGCCCCTTTCCCTCTCTGGATCTAAAGTCCCCAGCTGCTCCATCTCACCACGTCATCGTCTCTGCCTCCATCTCTGGTGTCACTGCTCTCCACTCTTCTGCCTTGATGGTCCCAGGACCTCCGCTCCTAGACTGCAAAGTCTGTCATCCCTCCTTTTGCTACAAAATGTCTACCTTTACATTTCCAACCCTCACAATCAGTCCTGATAACAATTATTCAGTATTGTATCACAATCTCCTTTCATCAGCCCCACTCAG
>NW_006408594.1:3765080-3770883 GCF_000296735.1 Chrysochloris asiatica | reverse complement strand
TGCTAAATGAAAGGTTGGTGGTTCAAACCCACCAGCCACTCCTCAGAAACCCTGTACAGGGTCACTATGGGTCAGAACCGACTCGACAGCACTTACCAACAAGAGCAGCAGCATTTGTGGGTGTTGCTGTTTATTTGATAAGCCAACCTGTTGGCTTCAAAGGGAATCTTAGAACACTAGTCTTGGGAGTTCTAGTCTCTTATCAGCCCAGTAAGTCTGGCTTGTTTTTTGTTCGTTGTTTTGTTTTTGTTTTTTTTTTTTAGGAATTTGCATTTTGTTCTACATTTTTCTCACATTTTATCCAGGACCACCTACTATGTTCCTAGTTAGAAGAACAAGTGATTGTAGCTCGAAACCGAGCACCGTCTAGTTGCTCTGGTCTGAGGTTAGGTGCGGCCATGGCTCACTCACTTGGGCTGTTGGTTGAGGCCTCCTTTGTTCTCTGCTGTCACTTCCTGGCTTTGACGGTCCCAGATGTTCCTTTCCAAACTAGGGTGTAGAGCATGATCTTTGTGAATTATGTCATGCCAATTGTCTGAGGTGCCCTACAAGACTATTGTCCCAAGCCTTCAGACCTAGTAAATCAGGGCTGTGGGGTGCTTGGTTTTGTCTAGGTGGTATATGTACTGTACCCCTGGGGGGTTTCTTATCTACGTAGTCTATATGCACATGAGCAGGAATAAGCCTGTGCTTGCAGACTCGCCTGTATGCACGCATTCACATTGCCTTTCTGTTTACGTGGATACATGTATTCTATCTGTGTAACTATACGCAGTACATTTGGTTTTTATACTTACTGTGATCTTAGAGAATTTGACTTAACTGTGGAATTTGTGGCAAATTTAGTAAAGCAGAACATTTGTAGCTTAATCAAATGTCTGACAACACTGTACAGAATGGTTTCAAAGCAGAAGTGGACAACACTGTACAGAATGGTTTCAGAGCAGAAGTGGTCAGTCTTCCCTTGCCTTTCCCCAGTCCTGTGTTCCTCCCCAGAGGCATTTAAACAGCTGGGGTTTCCAGGGCCCCTTCAGAACCCTTGGCAGCACCTTGTTTTCAGCACTTTAATCATTGTAGCATCTTTCCCTCCTTCCTCTCCAGTTTCAGTCATTTAGTCAGTATCGCTGTAAGACCGCCAAGAAGTCGGAGGAGGAGATTGACTTTCTTCGTTCAAACCCCAAAATCTGGAATGTTCACAGTGTCCTCAATGTCCTTCATTCCCTGGTAGACAAATCCAACATCAACCGTCAGTTGGAGGTGTACACGAGTGGAGGTGAGTGCGGTACAGCCGGTGGCACGGCCTATGAATGTTGCGCTGTTGCCCCCTGCTCCCAGTGAGTGGATCAGCTCCCCCAGGGGCTCTCAGCACTGGGTCAGAACATGAGCCAAGAGCTGCTGTTGACCTCCATGCTGAACCAGCTCTCACTGCCATCTGCCCTTCCTGCTGTTCCTCCTGTGTCCTTGGCTAAGATAAGCCCTTCTCAAAGGGATTGATGCCAGGGCGCCTTACACTGTTAGATCTTGAGTACTGTGAAGGACTTAGTTTATTTTAAAATTTTGTTTAGTGAGAAGAATAACAATTTTGCAAATCTCTTTAGTGTCTGGCCTACTAGAAGGCAGCTGGACTCATTCTGCCTCTACTGTCCGTCTGTTGCAATCTGCTGTTTTGGTTCAAGTGTCTGTAGAGTCTGGCCTCACAGATGTTTACTAAGAAAAGGAGGGGCATTTTACTAGACTTTTCAGATAATCTGATCACTCTCTGCTACCACACCCAACTCAGCTGTCAGGGTGGAGCCTGAAATGGTAATGAACACTCTACTTGGTTATATTGAAATCCATTGGTCTGTCCAGCATTTTGAATGGATCTTTGACTCATGCATGATCTTGAGGCATTGTGGATTGGCCATTTGGAAAACACTGGTTCACTGTGTTAAAAAGGTTTTCCAAATGTTGATGTATTTTTATTGAACAGGAAAACTCACATTTGTTACTTTCACCACCTACCTTATCAGACAAGTCTATTAGGAAACTTGTGAGCTCGCATTAGCAGCTGTAAGATCTATATGATCCGAATTTATCCTTTGAAGCTCAGATTTCTTCATTGGTGACCAACACTGTCATTGTCTTCCTTGAAGGGTGACAGACTGCTTCGTTTGTTCTTGAGAAGGTGTTTGCCGGGTGCCCAAATCGGAACCATCATGTTGCTTTTTCAGTGGCTCTTTCCAGTGAAAATGGTGTTTCCTGAAAAAAGTGCTAGTTCTTGGTGCACGTGCACGTGCGCGCTGCCGAGGGCTGAACAGTGCCGTGCAACCTGGTGTCAGTGCCTGCGTGTGCCATCTGTTGGCATGTTCACACCCATTGCTTGTGCATCAGCACTGCAGATATCAACAGTGGGGGGCTGTTAGAACTCCCAGGAAAATAGCTTTGACCTGAATATCCTGAGAGTAGAGGGACCTGGGTGGGTAACTTCCTGATGAGAAGGAGTGCCCTCATCTTCTTCGGTGGGTTGAGATGGGAAAACAACAACTACCACTCTCCAAGCAGTTGTTGGTAAGGTTAAAATCAGCTTGGTGCTGGGCGTGCTGTGTTTTGGTGGAAGTCTTAGTGGGTGGCAGCAGGTAAAGAGCTCACTGTGCGACAGTCAAAAGTCCAGTTTGCTGTTCCTCACCTGTTTCCTGCTGAGCGGTCACGGTGTCTGTCTCTTTCAGGTGACCCCGAGAGTGTGGCTGGGGAGTATGGACGGCACTCTCTCTATAAGATGCTTGGCTACTTCAGCTTGGTGGGGCTTCTGCGCCTGCACTCTCTACTGGGAGATTACTACCAGGCCATCAAGGTGCTGGAGAACATCGAGCTGAACAAGAAGGTAAGTGCCTCTTTTCCCAGCTGTCAGCCCAGAGCCGCACTGGCAATATGCTTGAGAGACTGATCTCTTAGGGCAGTTCTCAGGCCAACTGAAAATCCACGTGAATGTCTGGACCTGGACAAGATGATTTGTCTCTACTATTTAACAACACTTTTGATTCTGATTTCAAAACAGTAATGTAATAGATTATCACTATTGGATATTCACTTTTCTTAAAGAATAAACGAAAGATTGGGCTTCAAGGCAATGTTGTTGTTGATAAGTGTCATGCGGTCAATTCCGACTCATAGCAACCCGTATGTACTGTTTTTGAGGGACAGCTGGTGGACCTTGAGGTTAGCAGTCCTATGCTTATTCTGTAGTGCCACACCAGGACTCTAAGGTAATATGTTGTTGTTAAGTATTGTTGAGTCCATTCCAACTCCTAGTGACCCTGTATAGAGTTTTTATGGAGTGGCTGGTGAGTTTGAACCACCACCCTTTTGGTTAGTAGTTCAGTGCGTATCCTACAGGAATGTCAGTGTGCCTCCCACAGCACTCTCCACTCAGCAGAGTTTGACAGTTCAGTGCAGTGACCACACAGAGCTAGGCCACCGAGCTCCTAGTTGTGGGGTTTATTAGGGTAGTGAGCAGGTTACAATTCAGGATTCCAATCACTGCGGGCGCAGCTCATTCCGATCCGACAATCTCTTCCCAATCATGTCCGAAGATGGCCCTCTCTGATCCTTGGCCTAGGAGCCCTGGTCTCTTTGACCTCTTCCCTGCTCTAGAAATGTTACAAAGCTCTTTTAAGGTTGCTGGAAAATGCCCAAAGGCACTCCACTCCACTATCCACCTCAGCCTGAAGGCTCTAGCTCCATGGGTCCGCTTCCCCATTTAAATGCCTGGAGGCCCCCCCATTCCACAAGTGAGTCTCTTGCCTGAAGGTATTCAGTGTTACTTGCTCCTGGGCTTCCAGCCACTGCTCTGTCTGGTATTCTGGCTCTTGATTCGGCTGCTGTTGCTCTTCTGCCACTCCTCCAATGTCCTAGCTTTCTGTGCCTGGTTCAAGGAGGCTCAGTGTGTAGGGATCTTAGGGCCCAAAGATGCACTCCACTCCTGACTCTTCTTTGATGGTAGTGGGATTCCCCCCTCCTGCTTCTAAGATGACTTATTTTATACCCAGCAGAATGGCAGCGTTTACCAATCACAATCATCCTAAACTGGAACACTCATTTACAGCTGAATCACATATCCTTCGGCATCTTCCCCACCTTCTTTTACCCAGACCTACTGGGAAAAAGTTGTTTGGTGGGTGTTTGCAAAGATTATAGCTAGAGACATCAGCAACTCACATCACCACAGATACGTAGTGATATATGATTAGCTGTGTTTTTCCCATCCACAGAGAGAAAAACTGATTTTTTTGGTCTTGCTGTGGTAAATATATAAATAACAAAATCATTGTGGTTAACTGTCTCCACGAACAACTGCCTCCATCGTGGTGAGACCAGAAGTACACAGTGTCTGACTTCCATTACCAAACATATTGATCAAGGTGTTTAGAAAAAACCTGGTCAAAAAAGGGTAAATGCAGAACAGAATGTAAAATTTTCATGGAATTCAGACTATCTGGAGCCATGGAGGCTGGACAAACCCTTGAAATTATTGCCCTAAGATCTTTTTTTTTTTTTAAACCTTTTATTGTGAATTGAATGAAGGTTTACAGAGTAGATCATCAGTTTTAGATTCAACACATCATATATTTTGCTTCATCACAGTGATTGCAATCCCCTCCACATACCAATGGTTAACTGTACGTACCTCTAGTAGCTTTAATTCTTGCACTCCTCCCTCTGGATCTCCACTTGCATCTTTCTTCTGCTAACCTCCCTCTTGTATATTGTCTGCCCTGTCACCCGTGTTAACTGTGTCTACCTTCTAGCCCATGAATAATTTTCCCTCCCCCTGTAGCCATCGTAGATTGTTTGTTTTATCAAGAAAACCTCTTCTAAACTTTTTATAACATTGTTATTCTTCAGTGTTTCATAGTATTTTATTCTGTGTATGTACAAAGTTTGTTCAGCCATTCTTCTGTTGATTGCATATAGGCTGTCTCCATCTTGCTGGTGTTTCTTCTATAGACATATATTGAAATATCCTATTTCTTCTCCATTCGGAGTTTTTTTTTTTTACTTGTTGAATTTGTCTGTCTCTTGATTGATTGATACATTTAACCCATTTACATTCAGTGTAATTATCTATAGGTTTGAATTGTTTATTTCACATCATTTTCTGTGCTGACTTTATTTTGTTTGTGGGTTTTCATTTGTATTTCTGTTGTCTACTAAATTTTTCATTTTATCTTTTTTTATTTTGCATTAATTTTCTTGAGGTTACCCTGTAGTTAATAATTTTTTTCCTTGTTTAAAACAGTTTGTTTTATCTTGAAATCTACTTGACTTCCTTGCCATTTGGAAGTTTATTACCTACACTATTCCCACTTCTTGCTTTGTAGTTGACCTCATTATACACTGATATCTCTGGTTCCCTGTTTTCAATCTTACAGATTTGTTTTACTTCAAATGCTTCTATATCTGAATTGCATTTTGGGAGATGTTGTCACGTATGGTAATCTCAGATTGTTTTCTGCTGTTGTTGGTTCTCAGCCCATAGAATAGATATCCTTTAGCATTTTTTATAAAGTTTATCTGGTCATTACAAGATGCTTTAATTTCTGTTTATTAGGAAATATTCTTTTCACCATTGTATTTAAGGGTCAGCTTTGCTGAGTATCTGGTTGGCAGTTTTTTTCTTCAGTGTTTGGTATGTGTTATCACATTGCCTCCTTGCCTGCATGGTTTCTGCTGAGAAATCATAGCTTAGTCTTATTGGTTCGCCTTTGTAGGGAACTTTTTGGTTTTCCCAAGCTGCTCTCAGGATTCTTGTCTTTGGGTTTGG
>NW_006408594.1:3747758-3760835 GCF_000296735.1 Chrysochloris asiatica | reverse complement strand
GCTACCAGGATGCCATCCGGGTCTTTGCCAACATCCTCCTGTACATCCAGAGGACCAAGAGCATGTTCCAGAGGACCACATATAAATATGAGATGGTAAGGAGCTTCTGTCTGCAGCCCAGGGGCATTCTGACCAGCTCACCTCGTGACACCTAGGCCGACAGTGTTTGGTCAGCCCCTTCCACAGTTGTCCTATTTAATGGCTGTTCTATTTCCAAGAATTCTTGACCATGTGGGAATGTCTGCTGCTTTCATCACTAGCACTGCCAAATGCCTTTAAGTTGGATGTGGGCACTGCTTTGAGTGGTCTGCCGTCACAGACAGGCCAGGCATGTGTGGAGCCGTGGCGGGGGAAGGAATAACCTTGATTATTTAGGTAACATACCAGGGAGCTCAAAAAATGTGTGGGAAATGGAATTGTCCCTCAAGCATTTTTGAAGCCCTCTCGGATTTATTTCTGTTGACATTGAAGCAGCTTGCGAGGTTTCTGGGTGACCTGATCATCACTAATATGAGAGTTGACCTTCAGAGATCTGCCCGAGTGTCCTGGGAGGGCAGTGGTGTTGTTGTCGGTGGGAGCCTAGCTGCAGCTTCTGTCCCCACAGATCAACAAGCAGAATGAGCAGATGCATGCCCTGCTGGCCATCGCCCTCACCATGTACCCCATGCGCATCGACGAGAGCATTCACCTCCAGCTACGGGAGAAGTACGGGGACAAGATGCTGCGCATGCAGAAGGGTGACCCGCAGGTCTACGAGGAGCTCTTCAGCTATTCCTGCCCCAAATTCCTGTCTCCTGTGGTGCCCAACTACGACAACGTGCACCCCAACTACCACAAGGAGCCTTTCCTGCAGCAGCTGAAGGTGTTTTCTGATGAAGTGCAGCAGCAGGCCCAGCTCTCCACCATCCGCAGCTTCCTCAAGCTCTATACCACCATGCCTGTGGCCAAGCTGGCCGGCTTCCTGGACCTCATGGAGCAGGAGTTCCGGATCCAGCTGCTGGTCTTCAAGCACAAAATGAAGAACCTGGTATGGACCAGTGGCATCTCCGCCCTAGATGGTGAATTTCAGTCAGCCTCCGAGGTGGACTTCTATATTGATAAGGTAGGGTTGCCGCTGGGCTAGATTCTCTGCAAGTACTCTGCTTATGCTTTCAGCAGCAAATGTTTGTTAAGCTCCCACTGTCTTCCACACACTGTGCTGGGCATTTGTGAGTACATTAATGAACAAAATCAACAAAGATGTCTGCTCTTGTGTTGCAACAATAGAGAGTAAACATTGTAATTAAGCAGATCGTGTAAGTAGGGTAGACATTGCCAAGTGGGGAGGAGTGAGAGACACAAGTGGCAGTATTAAATATGGTGCTCAGGGTGGGCTTGTTGAGAAGGTAAGTGAGCCCAGTGTGTGTGAGGAACAGCCTGAGCCACTGGAGGTACTTTAGCAAGTGGAGGCTTCGATGCTGTGACGAGAAGATGGAGAAGCAGAGAGTAGCTAAGGTGTGGGGAGTGGGAGGGTAATTTCATTCTGCCTTAAAGCTTGGGCCTGTGGATTTTACCCTTTAGATTCCCAGCTTATTCTAAGGAGGGTCTTCTGTTACAGGGTTCTGACTTTGGGTCATCACCCCCTCAGCCCCAGTTTTCTGGAGTCATCAGATACCTTCGGAGTAGAAGGACCGTCTTGTTTTTCCCTTAAGTAGTTCTTTATTTGCCTTCTAGCTCTTGGATAGTTCCATATTCTCTAGTTAGCTCTTTAGTGCATCAAGATTTTTTAAACATTTTTTCTCTTGCATTTCTAGTTATTTCTAGACAGTGGGTGAGTCTGGTAATACATTACTGGAAATAGAGCTTTACCTCTTTTTACAAAAAAATATGATTCTCATAGCATGTTGTTGTTGTGTACTGTTGAGTTGGTTCTGACTCAGCAACCCTGTATGGGGTTTCCAAGGAGTGGCTGGTGAGTTTGAACCGCCAGCCTTGCAGTTCAAACCGACCTTGTGGTTGAGTGCTTATCCTCCATGCCACACCATGACTCCATGTTGTTGTTAGGAACCATCAGGGTGGTTCCCCCTCATAGTGACCCTGTACACAGCAGGATAAAGCATTGCCTGGCTCTGGCCATCTTCACAATGCTGTGTTTGAGCCCATCCTTGATGCCATTATATCAGTCATCTTGGTGAGGGTCTTGTGTCTTTTTCACTGAGCCTCCACTTTTCCAAACATGATGTCCTTTTCCAAGAACACAGGAGACTCTCACGTCTAAGGAGCATTCTGGCTGTAATTCTTCTAACACTCATTTGTTTGTTGTTCTGGAAGTTCATGGTACTTTCAATATTCTTTGCCAACACCATACTCAAAATACTTCAATTCTTTTACTCTCTTTCTTATTCATTGACCTAATTCTCATATGTATATGAGGCAGGTGAAAATACCCCGGCTTGGGTCAGCTGCACCTTAATCCTAAAGCTCATGTCTTTGCTTTTGAACACTTTAAAGAAAGTCTTATGCAGCAGATTGCTTAATGTGATACATTATTGGATTTCTTGACAATTACTCTCATGAGTATTGATTGTGATCCAAGCAAAATGAAGTCTTCAACGACTTCAATTTTTCCTCTATTTATCATGCTGTTATTTATTGGTCCAGTTGTGAGGGGGTTTTTGTTTTCTTTACATTGAGATGCAACCCATACCGAAGGCTGTGCTCTTTGATCTTCATCAGTTGATTATTGTTGTTAAGGACCGTGGAGTCGGTTCCGACCCATAGTGACCCTGCACAGGGTTTCCGAGGCTGTAAATCTTTACTGGAGCAGAAAGTCTCATCTTTCTCCCATGGAACAGCTGGTAGTTTCCAACTGCTGACCTTGCGGTTGGCAGCCTGACTCAACCACTATGCTAGCAGAGCTCCTGGTATCAGTTGATTAATTACAGTGAAAGGATACAATCCTGATGACGTACACCTTTCTTGATATCAAACCTTTCAGTATCCCCTCATTCTCTTCTAACAATTGACTCTTGGTCTTTGTACAGATTTCTACTGAGCACAATAAAGTATTGTGACACCCATCTTTCACAGTGTTACCTGTAGTTTGTCATAATCCACACAGTTGGATTTCTTTGCTTAGTCAACAAAACACAAATATTTTTCTGGCATTCTCTGCTTTCAGCCAAGATCCATCTGATATCAGCAATGATATTCCTTGTTCTCTGTGCTCTTCTGAATCTGTCTTGATTTTCTGGAAGCTCTGCAATCGTTTTTAATTATCTTAGGCAAAATTTTACTTGCATGAGATAATAATGATATATTTGATGATTTCCACATTCTTTTGAGTCAGCTTTCTTGGTAATAGGCATAATTGGGTCTCTTCCAATCCGTCTTTCAATCCCTTCCCATGGACGAGTGTGTGCCTCCAGTGCTGCATCAAGTTGTTGAAACATACCAATTTATATTGTCAATTCCTGGAGCCTTTTTGTTTCTCCAGTGCTTCAGTACTACTTGGATTTCTTCCTTCAATACCATTGGGTCTTAATCATGTGGTACCTCTTGAAATGATTGAATGTTGGCCAATTATTTGGAGTCCTTGTGTGGTGCTGTAGGTTAATGCACTGGACTGCAAGGTCAGTGGTTCAAGCTCACCAGCCACTCCTTGGAAACCCTGTACAGAGTCACTATGAGTCGGAACCAACTCATCGGCACTAAACAACAACAACATTGTGTATCCTTCCTGTCTTTATTTGATGTTTCCAGCGTCATTCAGATTTCGCCCATTGTTGTTGTTAAGTGCTGTGGAGTCGGTTTCAAATCATAGTGACCATGTTTCCAAGGCATGACCAGTGCTTATCCTATATTACCACACATGTTGCATGCAACCGGAGGCTTAAATTTTTTTTCTTCAATTCTTTCAGCTTGCAAAATGCCGAACATGTTCTTCCCTTTTGGTTTTCTAACTTTGGGTCTTTTTATTACATTTCTTTATAATATTTGACTATGTCTCCTTAAGCTGACCTTTGATATTTTTTCTCAACTCTTTATCTCAAGAGCAAGTTTCATAGGCTCTCCTGCCATCTGTGTTGGTCTTTTTATTCCTGTGTTTTGAATAACTGTACGGTATTCTTCATGTCATCCCCATAGCTTTTCTGGTCTTCAGTCATTGTTGTCTAATTCATCAAATCTGTCCTGAGGTGTGGTGTCTAATCAATTCAGGTGGGAAATACTCCAGGCCATGTTTTGGTTCTCCTGGAGTTATTTCAGTTTTCTTCTGCTTCAGCCTGAACCTGCATATGAACAATGAATGGATGGTATGTTCCATAGTCAGTCCCTGCTCTTATTTTGGCTGATAATATTGAGCTTTTTCACTGTCTTTAACCCACAGATGTAGTCAGTTGGATTCCTGTGTAGGCTATGTGATGAGGTCCGGGTGTATGTAGTTGTTAAATGCCATTGAGTTGATTCCGACCCATAGCAACCGTGTTTAGGGTTTCTAAGGAGCAGCTGGGGAGCTTGAACCATCGACCTTGTAGTTCAAACGACTTTGCAGTCTGGTGCGTTAGCCCACAGAGCCACACCAGGACTCCTCCAGGTATATAATCGCCTTTTATTTTGTTTTTAAAAAAGTTATTTACAATGAATAAGTCATGGGTCGAGCTCTCCAGTGTCATTTCTGTCACCAAGGCCATGTTTTCCTACTACGGGGTCCTTCCTCTTTGTTTCCAATTTTTGCATTACAGTCTTCAGTAATTAATGGTGTACATTTCATCAATTTCTGACCGAAGAAGTTGGTAGAATTCTTCGGTTTCATTGAGACTAGTTTTGGTGGTTGATGTATAAATTTAAATAATAGTGATATTAGCTGGTCTTCATGTAGGTATGTGGACATTATCCTTCAGGATAGATCTGAAACGTTCTTTTTGATGGTGAATATGAAGCCATTCTTCAATTTGAGGTTTCCGGCATAGTAAACCAAATGATAGTTGGATTCAACATGGCCAATACCAGTCCATTTCATCTCACTAATGCCTAGGATATCGATGTTTATGCGTTCTGTTTCATTTTTGACTATTTCCAATTTTCCTAGATTTATACTTGTACATTCCAAGTTCCGATTATTCATGGATGTTTACAGCTGTTTCTCTTCATCTTGAGTTGGGCCCCATCAGCAAATGAATTACTGAGGGATTGATTCCATTCGCGTCATCACGAACAACTCTTCTGTGAGGAGGCAGCTCTTTTCCAGTCCTGTTAGTTGTAGTTTGAGGGGCTCATCTTCCAGCACCATATCTGAGTAGGTTTCACTGCTATTCATAAATGAATAACCATTCAGAAGTTGTCAGCCTCTCCTTCCTAGTCTGGAAGCTCCACTGAAACTTGTCTACCATAGGTGACCCTGCTGGTGTTTAAAATACGTTGTTTCCAGCATCACAGCAACATGCAAGCCACCACAGTACGACAATATGACAGACGAGTGGTGGTCTTGAGCATAAACTTCGCTGTTGAAGGTGTACACTGCAGTGAGCATTGCTGTTAGCATTGTTGTGTGGCTGTCACCACTGTGACAATGAGAAGGAGAGGTTTCCTCATCAGCGTTCCCCCAGCATTCACCCGGACAGGCCTCTACCCTCCAACCTTTTCTACCAAATCTGACACTAGCCAGCTCTCACGTAGTACACTCTCCTCAACTCGATTTGATAATTCATTGCAGTGGCCACACAGAACTCGGACACCGTACTAACAGCAATGGGGTTTATTAGAGTTGTTAACAGGATCAGAAAAGGCTGAGGACACAGGTCTTTGGTAAGGACAGCCTCGGCTCTGTCCACAACTCTCTCTGGCCCTTGGCTTCTTAGCCTGGCTTCTGCTCTACCCCCAAAGGTTTTTAAGCACTGCTGATAGATTCCTCTGCTGTAAGTCTTACCCAAAGGCACGCACTCAGCTCTGTCTCTGTGGCTTAGCAAACCTAGCTCCCCAGGTGGTGTTAGGTGCTGTCCAGTTGGTTGTAACTCATAGCAACCTTTGTCTCCTGGTCCAAGGAGGTTCAACACACAGGAATCTGATGGTTCAGAGGATGTACTCCACTCCTGGCTCTTTAGTCTTGATGGTAGTGAGATCATCCTCCGTTCTTGCTTCAGAAATGTCTCATTTTACACCCATATTAAGAGTTCCATGTTTGTACTATCACAATTAATCTGTTTAACAGTCATTCAGTACTAAATTCTATCAAACCCATCAGGAACAAAAGTCATTTGGTGGAAGTTTAAAAGACTAAGGGTAGAAGAGTTATATGAAATAATTCCCTGAACTGCACTAATTATGAACATTTCCATCACCACAACAAGAAACTCACTACTTGCCTGGAAATGGAATATGTGGTCTTTCATGACTTCTCCTTTTGCTTGGCATAATGTCTTCAGGGTTCTTCATGTTGTCGCATTTATTAGTATTTCATTTCTTTTTCTTGCTGAATATATTATATGGATGCACCACATCCATTTATCAGATGATGGACATTTGAGATTCTATTTTATGACTATTATGAATAAAGCTACTGTAAATATCTGTGTGGACACATTTTCAAATCTCTTTGGGAGTGGAATTGTGGGTCATATGGTATGGTTTTTGGGGTGGTTTTTTCCATGCAAATGTTTAATTTCAGCAGCAATTGAAGAAATGCAAATTAATTTTTTACTGCATTTTTCTCCAAGTCACCTGACAAAAATTACGATAGTTTAATTTTTTTCAGTGCCAGTCAGGTTATGAGTAAATGGACGGTCACATACAATGTTATATTGTTGCTACGTATTTTGTAGAGGACAATTTGGAAATACCCATCAAAATTTAAGCGCACTTTCTGTTCACTGTTAAAAATTAAACCTATCAATATACTTTTTTTTTTTTTTTTTACAGGGCAGATCATCAGCTTTACATTCAAATCATATACGTTGTTTCATTACAATGATTATAATCCCCATCATGTACCATCAGTTAACAGTATTTCTCTCTATTAATTTTATCTCTTGTTTTTGTTTTCGCTTTTAACACTCAGGCATATATAATAACTTACACCACTAAAGGGCACATTCTGCAAACCTGCCTCCTGGTTGCCATCTCGCAGTCCCTCAAATTCCATCAATTTAGAGTCCTCAGTTGCTCCCTCTCTCCATGTCCCTGACTGCCTCCATGTCTGGTGTTGCTGCTTCTCTGGTTAGGGTTCCAATTCCGCTTGTGCTTTTCTCCCTTCATAGTCCTAGGGTCCTCTGTTTCTGGACTGTAAGATTAACCACTCTGCTTTTTTGTTATAAAACTTCTGCCGTAACAGTTGGGACCGTTGCAACTAGTCATGGTAACAATTACTGTTGAATCATAAGAATTTTATTCCCATCTCTTTTCACCAGACCCATGTAGACAAGATGAAAACTATTCAGTGGGGACTCTTTCTTCCCTCCCCATCCTCTAAAACTAAATTCCCTCTTGTAACCTTGTAAGCCAATCACTTTGTACCTTTATCATCCCCTCATTTTAGGTAGCCAGTGTCTACATTGCCCATCCCTGTCTGTCTACCCTGTGTACAGAGCGGATAGCATTGATACTTGATGTGAAGACTTTTTCCCCTCTGTTGGTATTTTGAGTACTGCCTCCTTGAGTATAGGTCAAGTTCATCAAGTTGTAGCAATTTATCCTCCTTGTATCAAAAATTGTTTTGTTTTTTTGTAATCTTCCTCTAGTCGAGTTCTGATTATCAAGCCATCTAGGCTAGGTCAAATGGGTACTATCTGCAGTGGTACGGTTTGTTTTTTTTAAAATTCGTCTTGCTAAGCTGAATGTTCTCATTAAAATTTACGGCTTTTGGAAGACTTGGTGTTTGGCAGTGCTTAGCTGTCCTAGACTCACCAAATGTAGAAACACATCAATAGCAGAATTTTCTCAGTTTTAAATCAGACTTCTAAAAATTAAAACTGTTTCCCCTCTGCCCCCAGTGTCCAATCAAGTATCTAATGTCCTTTTTGAGTTGTTGTTTTTTTTTTAATGAACCGGTGGGAGCCATGGCCCTTAGATCAAGAAATCATTATTTAAGAAAAAGACCTCCAGGTTGGATTCTAGTGTGTTTTTATTTTTCATTATACATTTATCTACTCGCTGAAACCTAACTAAACCTCTTTGGATTAGTTAACATTTGATTGTTGGCTACAAGTAAAGTTTTGCTTTGAGGTCATAATCAAGTCAAATGCTCCTGAGTTAGACTCTGTAACATGGTAATAAGATACTGGGAAGGAGTTTTCATTTTATCTACTGTTTGCTGTTAAATGCCATCAAGTCAGTTCCGATTCATAGTGACCCTGTATAGTATTTCCAAAGAGCAACTGATGAGTTTGAACCACTGACTCAAAAAGTTCAAACTGACTTTTTGGTACAGTGCTTTATCCTACAGCGCCATCCTAGGACTCCTTGTCTACAAGTTTTTGTTAAGTGTTAAGTTGATTCCAATTCATAGTGACCCTGTATAGGGTTCCCAAGGAACAGCTGGTGGGTTTGAACCGCTCATCTTGTGGTTCGAAGTCCAAAGCTTATCTGACAGCACCACAGAGTCCCCTTATCAACTTTATCTAGTCCATGCTTCCTGTTCATTTGTTTGTTTTTATTCGCTTGGGTCACAAACATTCAAAAACTGTTAATTGCATGTATTTGCTTATTGTTTAATACTGGTTCAGGTTCATTTTTGGCAAAATGTTGCTTTTTCTTTGTGGGATCAAAGTTCTTGGGCCGTAGTCTAGATTGCCTAGAAATTTTACAAGTTAGAATGGCAATCTATGAAATACTGTGAGTTGAAAATCTAAAGAGTGACCTAGTTTGCATTCTTATCCACAGTATATAAGAATAAAACATTGTTTCAAATGTTAAAGATCCGTGTTCATTGAAATAGATTGGAAAGTAAGAATGAGTTCGGAGTAAGAATGTGTTAAACTGGACTGTTAGGAAGAAAGCTGCTCTCTGGTGCTCCCCCACGGGGCTGGCTACTGGCTGTGGGGGAGGCAGCCCCCGCCCTTGCTCATAGAAAGCATTGCAGATCCCGTGGAGCCGCATCAGTTGTGCAGAGTGGTCTTGAGCCCTCCGTTTTCTTTGACTCTGCTTTTCCCCACAGGA
Source organism: Chrysochloris asiatica (assembly GCF_000296735.1). NCBI lineage: Eukaryota > Metazoa > Chordata > Mammalia > Afrosoricida > Chrysochloridae > Chrysochloris > Chrysochloris asiatica. The sequence goes on along the minus strand of NW_006408594.1, from coordinate 3,751,706 downwards.
CATGATCCACATCGCGGACACCAAGGTCGCCAGGCGCTATGGGGATTTCTTCATCCGCCAGATCCATAAATTTGAGGAGGTGAGAGGTCTGAGAGAGCAGGGTGTTGGGTGGGACTTTCTCGTTTCTGTTTTCAAGAAACCTAGAGTTGTTCCTTTAAGTTTCTGAGCCAGACTGACTGTCTGCTTGGGGTTTGTGGGAAAGGGTTGGGCCCGGGTTGTTGCTGTATCAGCTTTCTCTGGAGCATCCCTCTCCAAGCTTTCCCTCTGAGGGTGGCCCTCTCTCCCTGCTGCTGTTTTCCTAATATGGATGGACTCACTGCCTGCTCTCACCCACCCTCCCCATTTGGCAGCTGCTCTCCATCCTAGACAGGTCTGGCCAGTTCCTGCAGGAGGACAGGGCCCCTGTTTTGACAGACTTGGTGTGCTCTGCCTATGGCCCTAGGAGATGTGGAGGCCAGGCCAAACATGCCCAGGGTGTGGGTCTCCTTTTGTGGTCACAGCTGGAGCCTGCTGGCCCGAGTCCTCCAGCAGAGGTCGCTGTTCTGCTGTGCTCTGGGCACCAGGCTCCCCTGCAGGGCTGTCGGCATCACATTGTCAGTGTGGTGGCTGGTCCTGTTCTGGGAAAGACAGTCACAATCTGGGTTCAGCCCCTCGTTCTTCACTAATGAAGCTATCAGCCTTGGCTGGCTGAGCTCTTCGGAATCCCTTTCCTCATCTGTGCACAGGGAGGCAGTTTGGGGAGGTGGGGGTATTGCATGTGAAGGGGGTAGAAGAGCTATCTGCCTAACTGCAGACTCCACAGTGGACTCTCACATGGACACTCAGCCCTAACTTCAGGGGCTGCTGGGATCCTCTGAGTTCAGGACCGTGCTCACTGTGGGGAAGGCTTAGGGGCAGCTCTGTGTCTGACTGGACTTTCCCTCTCTTCTAGCTCAATCGCACGCTGAAGAAGATGGGACAGAGGCCTTGAGTTTATCACACATGCGTTAGTTCCTCAAGAACCTGCCCTGGGGTCCCTGTGGGTGAAAGGTGCCTCTGTCCCCTTGAAGCCTGTTCCCAGATCAGCCATCCACTGAGCTGAACTGTATTTGCATTCAGGACTGGAAAGGTTTAGGTAGATCTCAGTAAAGGAGCTGTTTTGGAGCCTGATTTGCCTTCTTGTTGATGGGGGGAAGCTGTGGATCCGCGTGTGTTGCAGTGGGTGCCCGAAATGTACCACTCAGCAGTGCACCAATGGAATGACGTCATTCATAACACCCTGTCCACTGCGCGGGCCTCCTCCACATTCAGTACCAGAGGGCTCCAGAAAGTTCATGGGGAAATACCATGATGTTTTCATTCCATTTTTCCAAGAATTTTTTGAAGTCTTGTACTGAATATCTCATTTCAACCTTCCGGACGCCTGAGTCTTCAGTGGCCTACCACCGTAGTATGTTTGTGGAGCTGATAGGACTCGAGATAGAACGGTATGGAACCTCCCTGTGGGAGCTGTTCACACATTGCTTAACCGCTGCTGCTCTAGTTTTGGTGTCTCCCCATTTCACTGAGGAGAAAGCTTGTCAGAGGGCTGTAGGAAAGCCAGGGTCTGCCTCCATGTTTGTGTTCGATTCTTCCTGCTGCCCAGGTGTCCTGTGTCTCCACACAACTCTCGTGATCACTTTGCTGCTTCTGATCTGACAGAACTTCGTGTGTGTTGTGTGTTCTTCATCATTCCTGCCTGTCTGTGTGGTGCCTGTGCCTCTCCTCCTACCCCGTCTCCCTCAAACAACCACACTGCACCTACCATCTTAGGGGCCTGCGGTCCTGGTGACTTTACCCAGGCTCATTTCTAAACTTTTCTAACAAAGCACACACACTCCAGATCTACAGACATTGGAGACTTCTCTGAGGCCAGTAGTCCTGTCGGCTTTCACCAACGTATCCAGTCAGGAGCAAGCCCTCGGTCTGAGCTAGGTGTTCTGGCTTTGTTGATGAGGAAACCGAGGCTTGAAGAGGGATCCAGTAACTTTCCCAAGGTTAAGTTGGTAGGAAAGGCAGGCTTCTTGTTTTCCAAACTTGCCTTTTTTTTTACTTTAGAGATGGGTTTGAATGCTGTAGGATAAAGCAGTGGACTGTTAACCACCAGATCAGCAGTTCAAACCCCACAGCTGCTCCTCAAAATCCCTTTATTGGGTCGCTATGAGTTGAAACAGACTCGACGGCATTTAACAACCACCTTCAGATTGGCAGAAAGAGGTGAGATGGCGATAGGCAGCCTGTAGACAGCGCTAAAGAAATAGGTGTTGAGGAGAATTCGGCCCCTGTGAATTCTTTCACCTCATGCATCATGGTTCCTTTGAGTCTCCAACTGTTAGGGTGCTTGAGGACTTTGAAGGAGTGAAGCAGGGAGGCCTAGATTCAAGTCTCAACTGCATCACTTGTCTCCTGTGTGACTTACCTGGGCTGCTTGACAGGGTCTGAAATTGAACGTCTGTCTCCTCACGTGATGAAATGCATGAGAAGCAGTGGTGGTGTGGGCTGACGTGCAGCTCTGCTGGCCTAAATGATGCTCCGTGACCTGGCATCAGCCCGACAGTGTGAAGGAGGGGGAGCAGCAGAATGGCTCCCACCTGCAACTCGTTTCACCCAAGTCCAGCCCCTTACGTGGGAAATGAGGATGCCTTCCTGGGTAGTGCTGAGGAATAAATGGAGTAACAGTCTTGTGCTGTACCTGTCGGCAGACACTTAGTTCCTCACTCCTCCTTGGCACTTTGAATTCATAAAGGTTTCTGGCATCTCAGCTTCCAGTCACTCTCAGTAAATACTATTCAGTGGTTACTGCATAGCTGGTGTATTGTAGCATTTTGTACAAAGAAAGCTTGGAGGCTGGGGGAAAGACAAAGAAAGCTGGAACCGTTTTTCTACAAGGGCATTGTGGGCAAGGGGAAAATACACTGAAAAGCAAGCAAAACTCTTGAGCCGATTCTGGTTCAGAGGGACCTGATAGGACACAGCAGAACTGCCCCACAGGATTTCCAAGGCTTACAGAAATAAGCTGTCACATTTTCCACAGAAGGCCTGGTCAAGCAAGCACTTGACTACCGAAGTGAAGAAAAACCAAATCCCTGCTTCATGGATGGAGAGCGATTCACACAGGTGTTCGGAATGCTGGACACACTCAAGTGATCTGGGAGCCAGGCCTGCAGAGAGCCCTAGGCTGCTGGTCAGGCGATGCTGAAGCAGAGAAGCAGGCAGTCGGAGACTTCGCCAGGGTTCTTGGGAACTTTAGGATGAGCCCATGTGCACAGAGAACCCTGCTCCAGAGAGTTCTCAAACCTGTGACCGTTTGGAAAAAGATGGCCAGGCCTTACAGGCACCATGGCAACTCAATAAAAGCAGCCATCTGGGTCAGGAAGAAATTCATGAGGCAAAAGCTAGTGAGCGGGGGAGAGAAGGAAATAGCCAGAAATATCACCATAGAAAGCTTGTAAGTCCATCGTTTGCCTATAACTGATTGGAATACCTAAAATGGGGCTACAACGTGCCCAGTGAAGGAGGCTGCCTGCCGAGCCTCTGCATTACATGAGACTATAGGTGGAATCCTGAACAGCATCCAGAATCTTCAGAGGAGGGAATTACCACTTGAAAGGATAAGCAGACCAGCCTGGAGCCGCTAAAAGAACCAACTGATTACTACAAGAATAAGCAAGTTTCTCACCCGGGTGACATCAAGGCAAGTGGTCGGTCCCCTCAGTGCAAACCCCTTTCCAAGACTAAGACTCAATGGGAATATGCGCTCTTAACCGATAAGGGGAAGTGAGGGAAAAACAGCAATGAAGCTGCGAGCTAAGCCTTATAATGTTCAATAGACTCCTGTGAACCCTGGTGGAGACCTGGTTGGCTAGCAGTTCGACAAGTCCTGGGGACTCTTGGCCCCAGAGTCAGTGACATAGCCACAGAGGACTAGAG
>NW_006408594.1:3733299-3746166 GCF_000296735.1 Chrysochloris asiatica | reverse complement strand
ATGAATGTAAAACTAATGTTCTCCCATGTAAACTATCACATAATTCACAATAAAACATTAAAAAACAAACTAGTGAGCAGGTTTAGTTTTGAAAAGCCTTGTGTGCTAAGTCTCACTGCACTCATGTATGTAATTCAATCAAAAACCGGTGAGAACCAATCGTGGGAGGATGCTGTCTCACATTCATCCAAGCAGTGCGCTGCTGGGGGGTCAGAAGGCAGAGCAGGTGTTGGATGGCTCTGTGGTTTATCAATAAAAATCAGGCAAGGAGAGCTGTCACTGCTTTATATATGTAAACTTTTGATTGTATTGAGTGAAGGTTTATAGACAAGATCATCAACTACATTCAATAGTTCATACACTTTGTTTTATCACCATATTTACAATCCCCTCCATGCAACAGCGGTTACCCTACTTCTGCCTGTGGTGCCTGTTTGCACTCCAACCTCCTTCCCAATTCCTTCTCAACTCTGACCTTAGGAAAATGTTGCCCTTTTGATTTTCACTGGTTGATTGTGACATTGTGGGATATACACTGGACACCAAGGTCCATTTCAACCATAAGGTTGGTGGTTCAAACTCACCAACCATTCCATGGAAACCCTATAGAGGGTTGCTATAAGTTGAAACTGATACAACAGCACTTAACAACAACCATGCTAAGTGTTGTTCTCCCCGCTATAAACCTGTCTACTGCTTGGCTGAAAATTGGGCCTTTGCAGACCTGAAGGGTGGTTGAGGGTCATAGTCTCAGGTTCCTGCGGTCTCTTTCTGACCAGTCAACCTGGTTTTTGTTTTGTTTTGTGTTTTTAGTTTTTAAAATTATTTTTGAGTTTTGTTCCACATTTTCTTCCAGTCTATCCGAGACCCTCTAATGTGATCCCTTTCAAAGCAGTTGGAAGTAGTAATGGCCTCATCTAGTTCTGGTCTCAGAGTTGTGAAGACTGGTGTTCACATATTCCATTAATCCACTGGACTCATTGATTCCAAGCCTCTTAAATTCTTAACTGTTCTTCCAGACATGGAGAGACCAATAGCTGCACCTTAGGGCGTTACTGATTTGAATAAAGTAGTTGGAGGAGGAGATCACCTACTGATGCCACTTAGGCAGAGATCTGACATGTCACAGACACCTGAGGGAAGTGTTCCCAGGCAGAGCAGACCGCACATGCAGATTTCCTGTGGCCAGAACATATTTTGGGTATGTGAAAAACTAGAGAGAAGGCCTGTATGGCTGAAGTAGAGCAAAGGGAGAGAAGGGTCGGGCACTAGGCCATCTGTTAGACCTTGTAGATGGTCCCTGGGTGGCACAAAGGTTTGCACTTAAACTGCTGAGTCAGTTGCACTGAGCAACAACGAAGGAAGATACGTGATTCAAAGCCACCCAAAAGCACATGGAAGAAAGGCCTGGTGACCTGCTTTTGTAAACACAGAGCATGTGCTCTCTTAACATGTGGAGTCACCAGGACAGTCAATAATCAGTTTGGTTTCATTTAGATGGCTGTAAGTACTGGGACTTGAATTCTGAACACTTAAGAACTTTTTCTATGTCCCCACAGCAAAAGAAGGAAGTCAGGATTTAAACCCAGGTCTGCCTGGTTCTAAAGCTTGTGCTGTCCCTGCAATACCATCCCACAAGTCAGTCCCTCCTCCACAGAAGGAAAATTGCCTGCTGTAATAGCAACATATCCACACATGAGTAGGGCTTTTAGTAACTAACGGTGGGTTAGGCCATGAGTTACTAACAACAAGGTCGGTGGTTCAAACCCAACAGCCGCCTCTTGGGAGAAAGAAGAGGCTGTTCAGTCTCAGAAACCCTACGCAAGGTTGCTATGAGTTAGAATCGACTTGATGAATGCCAGAGGGTTGGATTGGGTTTGGAGTTGTAGTTGTTTCTAAGCACGTTTTCAACCATCACCTTCAATCCTGATGAATGGCAGATCAGGGAGCCAATCTGCTTTCCCTAACCCCCACCGGCAGTTTGCTCCCTGGCACCTAGGCACTGGGGAGTGAGTGTGCTGATTCCTTCTAAAGACCCCGGGTGTCACTGTAGGGTAAGCACTGGACCATTACACCAGCATTTCAAACCCACAGCTGCTTCGCTGAAGAGACACGAGGCTCTCTGCTCCGTAAACATCCGAAACCCTATACAAGGTCACAATGAGTCGTAATTGACTCAATGGCAGTGGATTTGGGGTTTAAAGAACAATCTAAACCAATGCCATCTTGTACTGTATCCAACAGTGGCCTTCAGGTTGCCAAATGGGGGCTCATACAAAATTAGGCCCACGTCGAGCCCAGGATGAACTTATTTTGAATTCTAGGCTACAGTCTCAGTTCAGTGGTGCAGGATCAAAGTGTGGCCTATCTGACACAGTCTCTTAGCACTTCTTTCCTCACCAGGCAGATGCCGATTTCAGGACTCAAAGTCACACAGACTCAGCGTGTGAGGCCTGGCCCAGGGCCAGCTCCTCGGGACTCAGTGCAGGTCCACTGGCAGTGCCGGACAGCCAGCAGCTTTGTGAGAGGAGCCGGCACAGCCGCACTCCGCCTGGCACCGCCCGAGGAATACAGGGCAGTCAGCAGCTGTGGCCAGAATGGATGAAGCAGGTTCATCATCCTCCCGTATGGGAACAGGAAGGCTGGGTGGAACCAGACGTTCCTGAGCAAAAGTGTGTGGGTTTGGGCTTGTTCAAACCTGGGTGTGAATCCTGACTCTTAACTAACCGAACCATGATTGTGAGCCAAGTTACTTCTCAATGTTTCACTTTCCTGTGGTAAATGGGGTTAGCATCGGGATCATTCTGCTGAGTAAATGACATGACAGACTCGGCGCTGTGCCTGCCATGGTGAGTAACTGAGGAATGAGGCCATCATAATTAGCGGGGACGAGAACTTGAAAATCACAGATTACAGATGGGCTACGTGTGGAGCAGCATGGCTCCTTCCAGGTGGAGCCGGTCCCCCGCAGGCCTTCAGACCCACTCAGGTGCTTTCTCTGCTCCCCAGCCAGGGTCCTGTGGAAAAACCAGGCAGGCCCTTCACAGAAACAGAGACATTTCTCTATAGAGTAGCCCAGCCGAGAAGAACCTCGTGCTGAGGGGCAGCTGCCAGTGAAGAGGATCAGGAGAATTCAAGAGATGCGGGAAGTGACCTTGGACAGAACTGCCAGTTTGGGTGTGGGGGTTAGATGCCCAGTCCCCTGGCTTTTGCAGTGAACTGGGAAGTCCTTGTCTGAGATGGGGGTAAGTGAGGATGTAAGGAACAGGCTGAAACTGAGGGAGGTGTGTGCTGATGGATAGAACTGGACTCTATGAGTTTGAAGAGCTGGCAGGATACCTATGTGGAGATACCTAGTGCGGGACTATGGGCAGCACTCATCTGATCTTCAGACCCCCAAAGCTCAAATGGTTTGTCCACTAGCAGCCTCCCTGCATCTCTGTGGCTTTCTCACACAGGCTGGACTGTGAGCGGTGCAGAAATTCTCTTCCCAGGACAGTCCTGAATTGGGGTGGCTCCCAACTGCCTCTTCATCTCCAAAAGGCAGTAGTGGGGATGGCTGCTGTTAGAGTGCTGCGCCCACCCCCCCCAGCCATTCTAGAATTCTGTGTAACATCTAGGACCTAAACAGTCCAGGAGCCCTGTGAACACGGGAGAAGAGAGAAAACTTAAGTGGTGGCAATCGTGGTCCAGAAGATGAACACATGAAAAGTAAATGGGGCTTCAATGAAATAATACAAGGGTATGAGTAAGTGGATGCCCTTAGGTGGTGCAAACAGTTAACACACTTGGCTGTTAACTAGAGGTTGGTGGTTTGAGTTCACTCAAAGGTGCTTTGGAAGAAAGGCCTGGTAATCTCTAAATTTCAGTCACGGAGAACTCCAGAGCACAGTTCTGCTCAGACACACATCGGGTGACCATGAGTTGGAAGCACCTGGTTTATGAATAAGTGATTGAATGGCATTATAGTCTTTTCTGAAATATGAAGGAGAGGACGTATTACATTAAGGACCTCTGGTAGCGTAGTGGTTACATGTTGTACTGCTAACCTCAAGGTCAGCAGCTTGAAACTACCAGCTGTTCTGCGGGAGAAAGATGAGGCTTTCTGTTCCTGTAAAGATTTACAGCCTCGGAAACCCTATGCAGGGTAGCTATGAGTTGGAACCGACTCCATGGCACATAACCACCACCATGTATTGCATTAGGGAAATCTGCTGCACAAGACCTCTTGAAAGTGTTGAAGAGCAAAGATGTCAGCTTAAGGACTAAGGGGTGCCTGACTGAAGCTGTGGTATTTTCAATAACATACGCATGTGGTGTGGCGCTGTGGGCTAATGTGTCAGACTGCAAAGTCATTTGAACTTCAAGGTTGGTGGTTCAAGCTCACCAGCTGACACTTGGAAACCCTACACAGGGTCGCTATAGGTTGGAATCGACTCGGCACTTAACAACATATGCCTGTGAAAGTTGGACACTGAATAATTCTATAGAAGAATTGATGCATTTGCATTATGGAGTTGGAGGAGAATATTAAAAAGTATCATGCACTGCCAGAAGAACCAATCTGTGTTGGAAGAAGTACAGCCAGAGTGTTCTCTGGAAGCCAGGATGCCCAGACTTCGTCTCTCATATTTCTGACACATTATCAGGAGGGACGATTAGCTTGAGAAGGGTATCATGTTTGGTAAAGTGGAGGGTGGGAGAAAAAGAGGAAGACCCCCAACGAGATGGATTGGCACAGTGGCAGCAGTGATGGACTTGAATGTAACAATTATGAGGTTGACCCAGGATTGGGCAGTGTTTTGTTCTGTCATGCATGGGGTCGCATGAGTTGATACCAACTCTATGGCACTTAACAACAACAACACATTTATTCTCTGCCTCAGTGCTTCAAAAAAGGATTCATTGCACATTCCATCACTTACTCCGAAACTTGACCGAATAAATGTTATGTGCCGTTGAGAGCGGGTCTTGACTCATAGTGACTTTATACAGGGTTTCCGAGGCTATAAATCTTTATAGGAGCAGAAAGCCTCATCTTTCTCCCATGGAACAGCTGGTAGTTTCGAACTGTTGACCTTGAGGTTAGCAGCTCAACTCGTAGTCCCCAGAGCTCCTTGAGTAAATGAATGAATGATAAGTATACCTTATTTTGGAGTCCTGGTGTGGTGCTATAGGATAAGCACTGAACTGCTAACCATAAAGTTGTTAGTTCAAATCCACCGACCATTCCTTGGGAACCCTATACAGGGTTGCTATGAGTTTGAACCAACTTGATGGCACTTAACAATAACAACATACCTTATTTTTAACAAAAACAACATGCATATGGTACTTTTTTTTCCCCCAAACAGAACACCGGTTTGTTTCATGTGCACCTCGTATGTGTGTGCACATTTCTTGCATGGGTATGTTATTCGTGAAAATACTGTACACACTGTTGTTGTTGTTAGGTGCCATCGAGTCGGGATCCGACTCATAGTGACCCTGTACAGGGTTTCCAAGGAACAGATGGTGAGTTAGAACTGCCGGCCTTAATGGCCCACACCCGACGTTGCAGTTTGCCTAATTAACCAGCAAAGCCACACGAGAAGTCCACACTAGCCTTTTGCAAATGACTGTTGAGGTTAGCTCCTGATTGTGGCTTCTCCCGGCACCATCAGCCTGCCCCCTCGGACTGGAGAAGGGCTGGATGTGCCTCTGCTCTGAATAGGGAAGGACATCAGGAAGAAGCGGACAGGGAGGCAGGGGACGGGGTCAATTTGAAGCCTAAAGCCTCAACAACCATTTCCTGGCAATTTCAGGATGGAGGGGAGTATGAGAAGCATCAATTGTCCTAGTTCCTGTGGCTCTGCATTCCAATCAAACCTGCACCTGAAAAACCTGCCTTTTCTTGATTTCTGGCCCCACCCAGATCAGCTGTTCCATCAAGCTCCTTTCTCCTGCATTCACCCCAACACACACACACACACACACACACACACACACACACTCACTCACTCACTCACTCACTCACTCACTCACTCACTCACTCACTCACTCACTCACTCACTCTGCCCAGGAAGGTGAACCTGATTCTTTGGTCATAGCTGAGGAACAGAAATGGGCTCACTTCAAGTCTTAACACTACCACTTCAAAGCTGGAAGATTCCAGGCACATTGCTTAATTTTCCAAGTCTGCTTCCTCGTCTGTCAAATGGGGAGAAGAATTCTTCCACCAGCTGTTTTCCCAAGACTCTTGTAAATGAGCACATCATACCGTAAGGCTACAGGTGTGCGATTACAGTCATCACCTGGGGCTGAAACACGCCCTCTCAAATCTCTCTTTACTGTATTGGAAAAAGTTTCCTCCGGGAGCTTCCTCCAGAACAATCTGTTTCTGATAGGATGAGCTGTCTTGTTCATAGTCCCTGGTGACTAGTTAGGTAAGGAAGACACATACATCTTTTCCAGTGCCTTGTCAGGTGGTCAGACCTCTAGCCTGACAACATCCACCCCATCACCATCCTCAGAGGAGAGATGACCTTCCTGTGTCAGGAAGGCTCAGAATCCATTTCCCTCTCTGCTGCCTCAGATCAGCAGAGCTGCTAGGTTGAGACGTTGTTGTTGTGAAGTGCCATCGAGTTGGTTCTGACTCACAGTGACCCTGTATAGGGTTTCTGAGGAGCAGCTGGTGAGCTTGAACCGCCGACCTTGCAGTTCAAACAGCTTTGCAGTCTGGTGCTATAACCCACAGTGCCACACTAAGTTGATATGTTGTTATTAAGTGCCATCGAGTTGGTACTGACCCATAGCAACCTTATGCACAGCAGAACAAAACACTGTCCAGTCCTGGACCAACCTCACTGCTGTTGCCATGCTTGAGTACATTGATGCTGCCACTTGGCCAATCCATCTTGTTGGGGGTCTTCCTCTTTTTCTGTGACCCTCCACCTTACCAAACATGCTATCTTTCTCCAGCGACTGGTCCCTCCTGACAATATGTCCAAAGTATGAGAGACAATGTTTGACCATCTTGGCCTCCAAGGAGCACTCTGGCTATACTTCTTCCAAAACGGATCTATTGGTTCTTTTGCAACCCATGACAGTTCTCAATATTCTCCTCCAACACCACAATTCAAATGCATCAATTCTTCTGTGGTCTTCCTTATTCACTGTCCAGCTTTCACATGCATATGAGGTGATTGAAAATACATGGATTGGGTCAGGCGCACCTTAGTCCTCAAACTGACATCTTTGCTCTTCAACACTTTAAAAAGGTCTTGTGCAGCAGATTTGTCTAATGCAATATGTTGTTTGGTTTCTTGACTGCTGCTTCCATGAGTGTTGATAGTTGATCCAAGAAGAATGAAGTCCTTGACAACTTCAATCTTTTCTCTGTTGATATACTGAGGGGCAATTAAGAGACCTGCCGACCCTCATGATCTCCATCAGGACCCACAATCACTCCATAAACCTACAGTCAGCAGCGGGCTTGTGATACAGATGCAACACCAAGAAAGCCCTCTGGTCACCCTCCCCTTGCCAAATTCCTGCCCTGAGCGCCTCCTGGGGGTGGATTCTGGAGCATCAGGATGGCTTTGAACATCACCTGAGTAGTGAGGGAGAAGTGAGGTGCTGTAGGGTTAGTGCTGCATTGCTAATCGTAAAGTCGGCCATTCAAACCCACAGGCCGCTCTTTGGGAACCCTATATGGGGTCGCTAAGAGTCAAAACTGACTTCACAGCACTTAACAACATCAACCCAAACATCAGGAGCACAGTGGTGCTGTAGGATAAACACTGGACAGCAACCACAAGGTCAGCTGTTTGAGCCCACCAACCACTCTGCAGGAAAAAGATGAAGTTTTCTGCTTCCACAAAGATGTACAGCCTTGGAAACTGTACACAGGGTTGCTGTGAGTTGGAACCGGCTCCACAGCACTTAACAACGACCCAATCATCCACCCTACTAGCCTCTTGGGAGAATCCCCTGCATTAATATTTATTGCAGTAGGAAGTGAGATGGAAAGTTCCCAGAAGGCCAGGAGACTGCTCAAGCATGACTTTGAGGGCAGCTAGACCTTGGTGGCTTCCTGTCCAAGGTCAGCCTTCAGCATTTCAGGCTAGGATGCAGTGGGGTCAGGGCCTCAGGGGCTCCCAGAATCCTTCACGCTAGCCAAGCTCACAGGTAGACACAGGGTGAACAGAAGGTGATGTAATAGCCACACTATCTGTTCCTGATATACCAGTAATACTAGGGGGCTTCAAAGAATTCATGGAAAAATTCCATTATCTTTTCATTCCAGTTCTTCCCACGAGCTTTTTGGAGCTGCTTCGCATATCTTTCTGGTGAAGAAAGTTCTTTGTGAAGCTAGGAGGAGCTTGTTAGGAAGAACTCCAGTGTCCCAACAGCACCTTTGACAGTTGTGTGGCTTTGACCAGACTCTTGTCCCTGTCAGTTGTTGTTAAATGCTATCGAGTCAGTTCTGACCCATAGCAACCCTGTATAGGGTCTCTGAGGAGTGACTAGTGAGCTTGAACCACCGACCTTGCAGTGCAAACGGCTTTGCAGTCTGGCGCATTAACCCACAGCACCACACCAGGACTCCCTGTCAGTAAGTGGGGGTAAAGTGACCACTTTTACTAGCTCCTACGGTCACTATAAGGAATCAGATAATGCAGGTTTGCAGCAACAGCACACACACACACACACACACACAGAGTCTAGCATACAGCTAGTGCTCAGTAAGGTTGGGTTACTGGTATTGTTGAAGGTCTCATGGTCCAGTGGGGAGAGACGCATCTGCACAAAGAAATGCCACCTCTTCCATGCAGCCTTCAGGGATGTTCCTTCAATTTCTGGGCAGAGGTGAGACTTTCTGGTTCTTGGCCCATTTTTCTAGCGCACCCCTTACTACTTTGTCTTCCTGGTACTGTTTATAGGGACTGTTTATAGGTCTATCAGGTCCCTCCAGGGTTGTTGTTAAGTGCCATTGAGTTGGTTCCAACTCATAGTGACCCTTTATAGGGTTTCCAAGGCGTTTAAAAAATCTTTGCGGGAACAGAAAGTCTCATCTTTCTCTCGTGAAGTGGCTGGCAGGCTCAAACCGCAGACCCTGTGGTTCACAGTCCAGTGCTTATCATATGGAGCCACTGGTATGGACATGGATTTAATTCCTGAGACCTACTAGGGTGTGCCCTTCAAGGCCCATCTAATTCGGGGGATTGGCTTCTGTGGGAAACCTGGAATTGTGGGAAGGAAAGGCCTGACTTCTGATGAGAGGCATCAGGGAAGACTTCAGGGAGGAGGTGATGTCTGAACGGGACCTTAAAGTCTATGTAAGATTTGAAAACAGCAGCAAAGGGCATTTCAAACTGGGAGTGAAAAACCTATACAGGGTTACTATGAGTCAGAACCGACTTGACGGCACTTTACAGTAACCATGGGGAGTGGGGACAACCTGGAGAGATAGGCTGAGACTTCACAAGCAGCCAGAACACAGACTGGGGGTCAGGTGAAGTGGGTTCCGGGCCAGCCCCCACATCACTCACTCTGAGCCCTGAGCAAGCACCTCCTCACTGGACTCCGGGGTTCTATCTCAGGCCACTGAGAGGTCCTGAGAGGAAATCCCTAAGGGGTGAGTCAGGTCAGGTACTTCCTCAGCATCTTTGACCTCTCTCAACTCCTGGGTCAGACCCAGATAGCAAAGTATAAGTATTTCCCAACTCAGAAAACGAATAATAAACCAGTTGTCATCCAGTTGGTTGTGATTTATGGTGACCCCTTTGTGTGCCGACAAGAATCACATTCCGCAGGGTTTCAGGATATGTCTTTACAGAAAATGATTAGGACTAAGACCCCCAACAAGGTGGACTAGCCAAGTGGCAGCATCGATGGACTCAAGCGTGGCAACAATAGTGAGGTTGGCCCAGGACCGGGCATTGTTTCATTCTGTTGTGCATAAGGTCGCTATGGGTCGGTACTGACTCGATGGCACCTAACAACAAGAAGGCATCTCTGGGTGGGTTTGAACAGCTAACCTTTCAATTAACAGTCAAATGTGTAACTGTTTGTGCCACCCAAGAACTCCACAACTCAGAAAAAACTTCCTAATTACAGATAGTTATGGTGTTGGAGGGGAATATTGAAAGTATCATGGGCTGCCAAAAGAACCAACAGATCTGTGTGGACAAAGTGCAGCCAGAGTGCTCCTTGGAGGCCAGGATGGCCAAACTTCGTCTCTCATACTTTGGACATATTGTCAGGAAGGACCCGTCGTTGGAGAAGGATATCATGTTTGGTAAGGTGGAGGGTCAGAGAAAAAGAGGAAGACCCCCAGCGAGACAGATTGGCAAAGTGGCAGCATCAATGGGCTCAAGTGTGGCAACAATTGTGAGGTTGGCCCAGAACCAGGTAGTGTTTCGTTCTGTTGTGCGTAGGGTCGCTATGAGTCGGTACCAACTCGATGGCACCTAACAACGACAACAATTACAGACAGCTCTTGCTCCTCTTCTGGAGGGTTGTTCAATCTAGAAGATGCAAGCCAATAGCCCAGTTCAGGCAGACTTTCCAGAATGTATGTCTGTGTGGGGAGGGGTGGTCTGTGGAGGATGAGGCTTGGACAGACCGCCCATCCTCAGGCATAGCTGGGATTCCAGAGGACCCAGGCCTCATCCCAGCCTGACCCTGGGGCCCTGTCCTGGCATGCTTATGATGTGGCCCTGCCCAGTGAGGATGGAGAGAGGTGAAGCAGCTGCCACTTGCATTGCCAGAGCCTCCCACCAGCCTCCCCAGGACCGGGCTCCAAGGTCCCACAATGCTTCTATTGTTTACAGTGCTTCCAGGGTGTCCCCTGGGGAGCAGCTCAGAGCCAAGGGCCTGGGCGCAGCCTGGGTGGAAAAGCGCCATGGTGAGATCCACATAATGTGCCCTCAGGCTTTCAGCTAACAGTGCCATGAAATGCGGAGAATCCTAGAATCTGAAAACTCTCAGAAAACATGATCCTAGAATTAGAAGACCACACTGTGGTGATTCCAGATTGTCTGAGCTTGGGGATGGGAAGGGATAGCTGTGTTCACTTAGCCCCGCACCCTCATTTTATTTTATTTTGGAGCCCTGGTGGCATTGTGGATTATGCATTGGTCTGCTAACTGCAAGGTCAGCAGTTCAAATCCACCAGGCAATCTGAGAGAAAAAGATGCAGCTTTCTGCTCCTGTAAAGATTTATAGCCTTGGAAACCCTGTACAGGGTCACTGTGAGTCAGAACCGCCTCAGCACACAACAATAATTGTATAATGAGTCCCTGGTGGTGCAAATGGTTAAATGCTGGGCTGCTAACTGAAAGGTTGGAGTTTGAATCTAACTAGGGGTGCCTCGGAAGAAAAACCTGGTGGAAATTTTTCAAAAGTCTACTTTTGAAAATCAGAGTGAAGGAAAACCTTATGGGGCATACTTCTACTCAGAAACATGTGGTTGCCGGAAATTGAAATGGACTCAAAAGGCAACTGTTTCTGTTTGTTTTTAATGATCTAACTTATATTGTTGTTGTCGCTGTTAAGTGTCATCGAGTTGGTTGTGATTCATTGCGACCCTGTATAGGTTTCCAAGGAGCAACTATTGGGTTTGAACCACCGACCTTGTAGTTCAAACTGATCTTGTCAAGTGCTTATCCCACACCATGCCAGAACTCCGATCTAAGTTATACTTGCTAATTATTTTAAGTGAGAGAAGTCCATCATAAAAGACTTTCTACTTATTTGAAATTTCCAGAATTGGCAAATCTCTAGAGACAGAAAGTAGAGGTGTGGTTTCCGGGGAGTGGGAAGCTGAGAGTCACTGCTAATGCAGATGGGGCTTCTACTTGGAGTGAGGAAAAAAATCTAAAATTCAGTCACAGTAATGATTGTCTGTGTGACTATCCTCAAAACCACTGAATTGTGTAAGGTTTAAAAGAGCGAATGTTATGATATGTGAATGATCTCTCAATCAAGCTGTTATTTAAAAAAATCAAGCTCCTTTTTCAGCCAAGACATAGAAAGGTATATGGGTGTGTGTGTGGGGGGGAAACAACACTAGTAATGCATGCTCACCATGGAATGGACAACATTCAAGATCAAAAGGGCAACATTTACCTAAGGACAAAGTTCAGAAGGGTTGGGAGGCGGGTAGAATGGAAATGAAAACCCCAGGGAAGCAGTTGAATAACCATTGTTACATGGAGGGGATTGTGACCATTGAGATGAAATCAAGTGTGTGATTCCTTGAATGTTAAACTGATGATCTTGTCTGTAAACCTTCACTCAATTCACAATAAAAAGGTTTTGTTTTTATTTTAAAAGCTATACTTGCAAGTTTTTACAAGTTCAAACAATAATGGCTTGTAAAAAGCCAAGTCTGCCATACCCCCCAGTCTCATGCATTGGGATGGGTGTTTTTCCTTCCTGGTGGTTAAAATGCTATATACAAGTACATCTTGCAGATATTGTGGGTTCAGCTCCAGGTCACCAATAGAAAGTAAGTATCACAATAAAGTGAGTTATACCATTTTTCTGGTTTCCCAGTGCTTATGAGTTATGTTGACCTAACATGAGGGGGTGATAAAGGCACAAAGTGACTGGCTTACAAGTTTTCAAGAGGGAATTTAGTTTCAGAGTGTGCTAGGGAAGGCAGAGTCCCACTGAATAGTTTTCATCGTGTCTAGAAAGATCTGGTGAAAAGCGATGGGGATAAGATCCTTATGATTCAATAGTGAGTAATTGTTATCATGACTAATTGCAACTGTCTCAACTATAAAGATAGAAGTTTTGTAACAAAAATGGGGGATTAGTTCATCTTACAGTCCAGAAACAGAGGACCCTAGGATCACCAAGGGAGACAAGCACAAG
>NW_006408594.1:3726999-3728399 GCF_000296735.1 Chrysochloris asiatica | reverse complement strand
CCAATCACCAGTGATGATCAATACATCTTTTTTTAGGAGAAGCATTCTAAAAGAGTCTTTATCATTTTTGGAAAACTTAAAACACAGAGGAAGCAGAACTCTTGTTTCAGTAAGACTTCCTGTCTCCAACTCTTATAAATGAGAAAAATGGAAATCTATGTTCCTTTCCTTTGGGGAGCAAGCCTCTTTAACCAAGTTGGTTCAAGATAGACATGGACTATATAACATAGTACTTAGGAAGGGGAACATGGATTAGGTCACCGTGCTTCAGCAGAGGTTTTGGCCTGCTGCATCCAATAGATCTGAAGTAGAAATGAGTCTGGCAGGGAAAGCAGGGTCCTTAATTAATTACTGAATGTCTTGGGCACAGGCTAATTCCAAAAGTTACAATGATAGGAAAACAAGGTTCCTGTCCTTAACAATCCTTTATAGTGGGTAACAGGGTTCCTCACCTCTCAATAACATTTCTCTGTCTCTTGATTGGAGCTGCTATATGGACTTCTTTTCTGAATTAGAGATGTTTTGATATGTAAAAGGTCATATACATGTCATACATGTGTGTATATACATATACACTATATAGAAAGGGTCACATGTATGTGGTCCTTTTGTGTCAAAGCATTTGAAATTTATATATAAACACATTTTAAAAAAAAGTTGTCTGGAAACACAAGCATGACAGACTCATTTAATGAAAGCCTTAGTCCTGAGCAGCCAGGAATTACCTGTGGAATATCGGGATGTACATCCCAGTTACCTTTTGCCTTAAAGTGATGGCGGATCACTCACCTTTATTCAACAAGTACAAGCATAATAAAGAATGTCTGGTGTGACAGGAAATGTACAACCCTATGCAGACTTTATCCTTGAGCCTATTTTAGAAGACAAAGCAGTAAGGAAAACATTTCACAATAAAGGGGGCAGGATCATCTTGTTTCTTCCAAGATATTTACTTCTTGGTCTCCAACAGTAAATACACTTCTCTTTGACCCACAGCCCAGATCTGCCATCTCGTCACCTTTTTTGGCATGTTACATGAACAAGCTCCTGGTCCACCTCTTCAGGGTGTCCTCATACATGCCAAATGTGCACCATCACTTCCTCAGGAACTTTTCCTTGTAAGTCATGTAGTCTTTGTGATTTACATGCAATCAGGGCAGGAGTCATACAAATACCTTCCTACTGAATGTGAAGAAGGAAGTTCTCCTTACACTCCAGGATGGAGTCTTTGAGGCTTGTGAAGGTTTGATTTCTGGCGGAAGCTTTTCCCACACAGGTCACAATGGAAAGCCTTCTTTCCAGTGTGGATCCTTTGATGTAGTTTCAGGGTTGACTGCCGCCCAAAGTGGTTTCCACACACTTCATTAGTATAGGGTCTTTCCCCAGTATGGATGCTCTTG
>NW_006408594.1:3719962-3724498 GCF_000296735.1 Chrysochloris asiatica | reverse complement strand
AAGACCCCCAACAAGATGGATTGGCCAGGTGGCAGCATCGATGGACTCAAGGTTGGCCCAGGATTGGACATTGTTTTGTTCTGCTGTGCATAAGGTCGCTATGAGTTGGTGCCGACTCGATGGCATCTAACAACACCAACAACAATGCCTACGGTATCAATGTTCATGTGTTCCATTTAATTTTGGGCAATTTCCAGTTTACCTAGATTTATACTTCATATAGTCCATGTTCCGATTTTCAATGGATGTTTACAGCTGTTTCTCTTCATTTTGAGTTGCGCCTCATCAGCAGATGAAGGTCCCATAGGCTCTTCTCCCACGGTCTTTACTCCATTCGCATCATCACGGTCAATTCTACCCTGAGGAAGCAGCCCTTTCCCAGTCCCATGTTGAGTGCCTTCCAATCTGAGGGGCTCATTTTCCGGCACTATATCTGACAGTGTTTCTCTGTTCATAGGTTTTCAGTGCCTAAATGTTCCGAAGTAGTTTGTCACTCCTTCCTAGTCTGTCTTCGTCTGGAAGCTCATCTGAAACCTGTCCATCATGTGTGACCCTGCTGGTATTTAAAATACCTGTGGCATAGCTTTCATATATAAAGAAAGCAAATTCTGTTGTTTCCCCTCCCACAACCTGGTCCAGTCCACCCCCTGCCATCCATCTGGCTCTTCGCTGATCCAGGGCTCCATTATCTCTTGCCTTAATGCCTGCAGCGAATGCCATACTGGTATCTCTATATCTACTCTTATCCCCTACATAGTCCATTTGCCCCAAACAGCCTTTAATAACTTATTAGACTGTATCACTCTTCTAAGACCCTACAATGACTTCCTGCCTAGCAGATAGCAAAGCCATCTCCTTGATCTACAAGTCCCCACAGGGTCTCTGCCTTTGCCCAGCTCTTAGACCTCACCCAACACTAGTCTGTGTACTTGGTTGTAAATAGCAAACTCTTACTCCCTTAGGGCTTTGTCCTGCTTGTCTCCTCTCCCTGGAAGCATGGCTTCAAGAGTTTTGACAGCTGGCTCCTTTTTGGCATTCAGCTCCCCAGACTGTCCTCATCAATCTCCATCTCGGCATCTTGCTTTGTTTTCTTCCCAGCCTCTCTCACCATCTGAAATTCTACTAGTTGAATTGTTTACTTGCTCATTTTCCACTAGAATGTTAGTTTAGTGAGGGCAGGGGCCTATGTCCACTGGACCTCTAGGAGCTGGCCTCTAGCAGGTGCTCAGTAAATATTTATCAAATTCATACTTAGATGTGAATGCATGAACAAAGTCTGGAAGCTAAGTTTCAAATCACCAACCATGCCTGCCACAGTGAGAACTGGGCTTAAGGTAACTAACCCAGAATATCTAGGTTTATTTCAAAATTTTTGATAAGGAGAATATATCCACTTTTTAATTGATAGTTTAAAAGGAAAACAGGAAAGCACTGAATTAGGGGGCTCAAATCCCGTAGCCTTAATTCTGAAGTTGTGGCATCATTGTCGGCTGGTGACTTGGCTCTCCTGTTTGTCTGTGGTGTCTTATCTTCACCTGTCAACAAAGACCCACCTTCCACCTGGATTTACAGTTTGTACCACATCCTTACGTCTACTGGTTCACTTTGCTCCCCACAATGCTGAGATGCAGGCAGGGCAGATGATTATCTCTGCTTCATGAGGTAGGAAATTGGAGTTCAAGAGGGGGTGAGTTGTCTGCCTGCGGTCACAGTGTGCTGAGAGCTGACCTAGGTCATTATGTTCTAGATCCCACACATGGGTTAATGGAGACTCCAAGGGTTGTGCAAATAAACTATCATTACACCACCAGAATCAAGGTCAGACCTGGAACTGTCTTCAGGAACCTGAAGGGAAGCCCCTTTGGTTGGTGGAACAAGTGTATGAGCCCTCCTGGGGTTTATTCAAAGAGTCCTGATTTCAGAATCCTGAGTCCAAGTCCCTATATTCCTGCAATTACTTTCCCCAAGGGTCAGGATAGGAGGTGGGTGGCAGTTTAGGGCTGACAAGAGGCTAAGAGGGCTGGACAGTTAGTGGCTTCCAAGATGGCCTGAAAGGTCATATTCTGGGCCAAGATGGTGACCTTCTATCTTGAGCTGAAAGGGGCATGAGCTAGCCTGGGTTGGCACACTGGGGTCCCCACGCCTTGGTTCATAATTGTACTCCAGACAAGGACCTTTGAGGAGGTGGAATCTCCAAGCCAGTATCTCTCCTTGATTATTGTTTTTGCTGTTGATTGGGTTCCAATTCATATTGACACTGTATAGGGTTTCTAAGAAGCGGCTGGTGGATTGGAACTGTTGACCTTGCTGTTCAAACTGATCATGCGGTCCAGTGCTTACCTACAGTACCACACCAGAACTCAACCACCTTTTCAAGCAGGAATTATCCCCATTTCAAAGACAGAAAGTGAAGCTCATGGGGACACAGGATCACAGGGCTGGGTGGGAAACGTAGGATTCATGCCTGAGTCCATTTGACTCAAACACCCCTTTTCTTCTCCTTCCCCCTCCCTCACTTCCCACACTGAGAGGTGATAAAGGTGAGTAAAGCCTGGTCCTTCCCTTGGGAGTGGAGCCACAGACCCACCCCAACTAACTGCAGTGCTGGTTGGAATGATGTCACTGCCCAGGCAGAGTGAGTGGAAGGCTGATTCATCTGTGGGGAAAGTCAGGAGAGGTGCTATGGGAGGGGTCAGCTGACTGAGCAGCAAAGGACAGGAGTGGGAGTCCGGGTGGGGGTGGGAGGGAAGAATGAGGCCTGATGGGAAGTGTCCTAAAGACCCTCATCTCAGTGCAGACTGGGGCCTGCTTCCTGTGGGTCCTGGGAAGCCATCCCACCCCCACTGTAGTCAGTGCCTAAGGAGACCAAGGGGCCTCAGTGGGGTGGGGCAGGTCCCTGAGGCTACACAGGGTATGAAGACATTTCTAGGAATCCTCCTATGGTCCTGTAAGATAAACACTGGACTGCTAGCTATGTCGGTGGTTCAAACACACTCTGCAGAATCATTATGACTGAACAGATGGACTCTACAATGCTTAACAACAACATGGGGTTTGAGAAGATTTCTCTAGGCTGCCAGGCTCTGTAGGGAGATTGTTGTTGTTAAGTGACCCATAGGGACACTGGGTTTCTTGAGGAGTGGCTGGTGAGTTTGCACTGCCTACCTTGCGGTTGAAACCGACGTTACAGTCCAGCACATTAACCCACAGCACCAGGACTGTAGGGACATGGGAGTGTTCAATACATCACTGGTGGGCAAGAAGACTGAGGCTAGCAGGTAGGGGCTGACCTGGAGCCTCCCTCACAGGCTTTGGGGAAAGGGGTTGGCAGAAGAGGGAACCACTAGTAGTGAGGAAGGGTGAGGCCAACTCCAGGGTCCTGGGGGTCTGCAAGGGAACTACCCGAGGAAAAGGAAAATGCCTTCCCAAAGCTTCAGTCCTTAGGGTGGGATGGTCAGAGAAGGCAGTATAGGTAATTTTCTCCTGAGAAAGACAAGGCTGTTTGCTTCTGTAGAGATTCACAATTTCTGAAACACTGTTACAGGCTTGTTGTGAGTCAGAATGGCAGTGGCTTTGTTTTTATTTTTGGTTACACCAAAGGGGGAGCCTGGTGTCACAGTGGTTAAAGCGCTCAACTGCTAATACCATCTGCTCTTCAGCAGAACAGTGTGGCAGTGTTGTAGATTTATAGCCTCAGAAACCCTATGGGACAGTTCTATTCAGTCCTTAAGGGTCGCCCTGTTGTTGTTGTTATGTGCCGTGAAGTCGGTTCCAACTCTTAGTGACCCTGCACAAGGTTTCCGAGGCTGTAAATCTATACGCGAGCAGAAAGCCTCACCTTTCTCCCGCGGAACAGTTGGTTTCAAACTGCTGACCCTGAGGTTAGCAACCCGATTCGTAACCAGAGCTCCTTAAGGGTCGCTCTGAGTGGGAGTCAATTCCACAGCAGTGGGTTTATTAACCAACAGGTCAGCGGTTCAAGCCCACCAACTGGTCTGCGGTAGAAAGATGCAGTGGTTTACTTCCCTAAAGATTTACACCCTTGGAAATCCTGTGGGCAGTTCTACTTTGTCCGATGGAATTGACTGGTAGCAATGAATTCGGCTGAAGCCAAAAAGTGAGGAGGCAAGAAGGTAGAAGGAGGTGTCAGGCCTCTCGAGGGAGGAGAGTTCGCAGTGGACAGCGTGGTGGTGATGGTGGTGGTGAGGATGATGATGATGGAGGAAGTCATGTGAGGAGGAGCTAGTTTGTGGCTAGTGAGGGGACTGTAGGGACTGCCCCGGAGTTCTTTGAAAGAAAGGGGATGCTCTCAGGGATGGCCTTGGGGAAGGAAGAGGTGACAGGGAACATGGAGGGAGGGGCAGTAGGTGTCCCGCCCATTGTGGGGGTCGGCGCCTAGGGGCGGAGCCGCCACTGGGTGGGGCCCAGGCCACCGCCCCCTGCGTTCCCGGCGGCGGGCGGGCCTCGGGCTGGAGGCGGGCCCACCCGGAGGGGAGCGCGCGGCGGTGAGTAAGCTGCAGCCGGCGGCTCGGGCAG
>NW_006408594.1:3699347-3719817 GCF_000296735.1 Chrysochloris asiatica | reverse complement strand
TCCGCGCCCCAAGCTCGCAGCCGCCGCCGCCGGAAATCTGGGCCCAGAGCCGCAGTCGGATCCTGGGGCCGCCGGAGCGCGGCCAACCCCCGCGCAGCCATGGCGGGGCCACGGGGCGCGCTGCTGGCCTGGTGCCGCCGCCAGTGCGAGGGTTACCGCGGCGTGGACATCCGCGACCTGAGCAGCTCCTTCCGGGACGGCCTGGCCTTCTGCGCCATCCTGCACCGGCACCGGCCCGACCTGCTGTGAGTGCCCGGGGGCGGGCGGGCGGGCGGTGCGGGTCGGTGCTGGGGACCCCCGCCCCCCTCAGTGACGCGGTGCCTCTCCCGGGAGACCGAGACGCGTACCCTACCGATGGACGCGGAACGCCCCCGGGGTTCCTGAGACACCCATCCCTCACCGCCCCCATTGAGCCTCTGATCCTATCCTCCGCCCACCCCCCCAACACTGAACCCCTGCCCATGAGGGTGCCCTCAGCCTAGGGGCACTGACCCCGCCTACCGGGCACCGATTTCCGCGCTAGAGACTCAGAGCCCCCCCAAGGCCTTGACCTTCTCCTTGGAAGGGCATTGAGCCTTTCCAAAAAACGGTAGAGGCGTTGCCGGTCCCCCCACCTTGAGGCATCGAAAGCCTCTTCACTCTGCGGGACCCCTTTGCTTTGTGGGTGCAGTAAACCTTCACTTCTCATCCTTGTCTGTGTGACCCTAGCACAGTACCTGACAGAGAGACCCCAGAGAACAATTGTTTGAATGAATGCCCCCCCTCCCCTCAAACTAGAACATAGACCTGCCCCCAGAGGCCTATCTAAGGTGGGACGCGTGCCTTGGGGCGCCACTAGAAGGGGGCGCCACTGAGCAGTTTCTATGCATCTCTTTTTCCTTTGCCAGTTGTCAGAGATCATAAAGCAAATTAAAAGTAGTAACTTTCGTGGCTCCTTGGAAACCCTAGACAGGATCCTTATGAGTCTCGACAGCATTTAACAACACCACCGGGCTCTGGTGGTGCTGTGGGTTAGGCATTGGACTAACCGAAGGGTCTGTGGTTTGAGCAGCCGCTCAGTGGGAGAGAGATGTGGCCGTCTGCTTCGGCAAAGCTTATGGAAGCCTAGGAAACTTTTTGGAGCCAGTTCTCTGCCCTGTAGGGTTAGTGTGAGTTGGAATCAACTCAAGGACAATGAGTAATGGGACATAATGTACTAAGGAAAAGATGAGCAAGCTTGACTAGGATTTTTGAGCTGATATATGGTAAAGTTATCCAAAAGATGGGTGTCAGATGTTTACAGTGCTAGTCATGGGTACTACTTTCTGTAGATACATTCTGCCTGCTTTCCTAGGTGTGTGCCCTCCACCCTTCTCAGTGGGGGCAGGAATGTGGTATGTCAAAGAAGAGGAGGGGGCTGAGTGACCCTAGCCCAGCCCTCAGCCAACTGTTCCAGGCTGTGAAATGGCTCCTAGCTCCCTGAGCTGCCCCAATGAGGGTCTCTAGACAAAATCTACACGGGGTCCAGAGTAGGTGACATCGAACTTCTAGTTCAGCTTTTTCTATCTTGGGTCCTAGCACTTCTTCCTTCTGCTCATTCATTCATAAAACTGAGCAAATGTTTGTCATGCCTGCCATTCCTTGGGCCTCAGGTCTCTTACAAATTGGAGCAAGAGGCATAGTCTCTCACCTCCTTTGCAGACAGCTCTGGACTCAAGCACCTAGCAGGACTTGTAATCCCTGTCTGTGCCTACCCTACCTCCAGACCTCCTGTCCCCAAAGGAGGACAGCACGGGGGAGGGTTTGAGGCAGGAGGGCTGGAAGGAAAGGGTCCCCTTAGGGATTGGATGCGGCAGGTACAATTTGTTATTGTGTCTCCTGCACTGGCAATAGCTGTAGGTGGTATGGGTGGCTGTGCTTAGTCCTGAGGAAAGGATTTTGGAGGTGGGTGGGTACAGAAGTAAGCAAGGTGAGGTGAAAGATCTAGTTGGGGAGGTGGAGGTGGGTTGCTGTCTGCTGAGGGTACATGATCACACTCCTGGAGGCATCAGAGTGGGTGGGGCCTAAAGGATGGTGGAAAAGGGTGTGAGGCTAGGGGTGCAGAAATTGGATCCATGTGTTGGATTGGATTGGAGGGCTCAAGGGGCTTTGTTTTGACGGGGAGGCAGCCAGTGAGGTAGGCGGCAAGGGCCAGGGCCAGTGTGTGAAGGGACTTGGCTGAGTCCTTTGGTATACCTGAGCCTGTTGGTATGCTTATGCAGTCTGTCTGTTGTTGTTGTTAAGTGTCGTGGAGTCAATTCCGACCCATAGCGACCCTGGCTGGTGTTAAAGCCCCTCCATGTCCCAGGTGTGTGACCTTGAGTAAATCGCTGGACCCCTCCAGGCATCATTTCCTCATCTGTAAACGTAAGACTAACTTCATAGAGTGGTGAGGATTAAATGAAATAATAAGCATCCAATTGATATTAGGCATTGTTGAGGAGTATTATTAGGAGTCCAGGTGTGGGTTTATGGGTTAACGCGCTGGACTGCAAAGTTCAAGCTCCCCAGCTGCTCCTCAGAAACCCTATACAGGGTCGCAATGGGTTGGAACCAACTCGACAGCACTTAACAACAACAACAGTTATTAGGCATCAGAGGGGGTGATAACAGTCTTTGGTTTAATCATTTACTCAACAACTATTTATGGAGTTACTACTCTGTGTAGTGTAAGGGTTACAAATAGGGCTGCTAATCTCACGGTCAGCAGATCGAAACTACCAGCTGTTCCGCAGGAGAAAGATGAGGCTTTCTGCTCCCGTAAAGATTTTACAACCTCAGAAACCCTGTACAGGGTCGCTATGAGTCGGAACCGACTCCACGGCACACAACAACAAGTGTGTGTTGGATACTGCATCTGCTCTTAAAGATATTCACCAGAATAACAGACAAAAACCCTACACAGTCTCCCAGAGTCTACAGGTGGAAGCAATTGTATGAGCAATGATGATCATTCCAAGTGAGAAGTGAACCTTGCCAGAGGGGATACACAGGAATCAAACTGAGACACTGGAGAAGCTTAATATCATCAAGTAAAACAAGGCCAGGGACTGTGGAACAGATCATTAATTGCTCTTATGCAAGTTCAGGTTGAAGCTGAAGAAAATGAAACCAAGTTCATGAGGACCAAAATACAGCCTTGAGTATATCCCACCTGAATTTAGAGACCATCTCAAAAAGAGATTTGATGCATTAGACACTCATGACAGAAGACCAGAGAATTTGTGGGATGACATCAAGAACATTATACATAAAAGAAGCAAGAGGTCATTAAAAAAGACAGGAAAGAAAGAAAAGACCAAAAGGGGTGTTAGAAGAGACTCTGAATCTTGCTCTTGAACCTTGAGAAGCTAAAGCAATTGGAAGAAATGATGACATGAAAGAGGTGAACAGAAAATTTCAAAGGGCAGTTTGAGAAGACAAAGTCAAGCATTATAATGAAATGTACAAAGACCTGGAGTTAGAAAACCAAAAGGGAAGACCACTCTCAGCATTTCTCCAGCAGAAAGAACTGAGGAATGCATTCAGGCCTCGAGTTTCAATATTGAAGGAATCTATGGGTAACATATTTAATGTCCCAGGAAGCATCAAAAGAAATACAGAGTCACTGTACCAGAAAGAATCGGTTGATGCTCACCTATTCCAAGATCCAAGCTGCACTGAAGGCACTGGTGGAAAACAGAGCTCCAGGAATTTGCAGAATACAAACTGAAATGGTTTAATAAACTGATGCAGTATTAGAAGACTCACTTGTCTATGCCAAGAAATTTGGAAAACAGCTACCTGACCTGTTGATTAGAAGAAATTCATACTAGTGCCCATTCCAAAGAAAGATGATGCAATGGAATGTGGAACTCACAGAATAATATCATTAATATCACTTGCAAATCAAATTTTGCTGAAGATAATTGAAAAATCATTGCAGCATTACATTGACAGGGAACTTCCAGAAATTCACACCGGATTCAAAAGAGGATGTGGAGTGAGGGATGTCTCTGCTGATCAGATGGATCTTGACTGAAAGCAGAGAATATCAGAAAGATGTTTACTTTTGCTTTATAGTCTATACAAAGACATTCAACTGTGTTTATCATAATAAACTATGGATAACATTTCAAAGAATGAGAATTCCAGAACATTCAATTTAATGTGCTCATGTGGAGCCTATACATAGACCAAGAAGCAGTCATTGAACAGAACAAGGGGATGTTGAATGGTTTAAAATCAGGAAAGGTGTGTGTCCTGGTTGTATTTTTTCACCATACTTATTCAGCCTGCTTTCTGAGCAAAGAATCTCAGAATCTGGATTATATGTAGAAGAATGTGGCATCAGGATTGGAGGGAGAGTCATTAACACTCTGTGATCTACAGATGATACAACATTGTTTGCTGGCAGTGAAGAGAACTGGAAGGATTTACTGATGGTCAGAAAACAAGAGCCTTCAATATGGCTTGCACTTCAGTGTAAAGAAAGTGGGAATTGCATAACTGGACCAACATCTTGGTAAAGGGAGAAGGACTGAAGTTGTCAAAGACTTCATTTTATTTGGATCCACAGTCAACACTCATGGAAGCAGCAATCAAGAAATCAAACAGCATATTGCATTAGGCAAATCTGTTCCTAAGGGTCTCTTATAAGTATTAAGGAGCAAAGATGTCCAGAGAAGGAGATCATGGTAAAGTGGAATGTGAGTGAAAAAGACGAAGACCCCCAAGGAGATGGATTGACACAGTGGCAGCAACACTTGTGAAGATGACATAGGACGGAATGGTGTTTTGTTCTGTTGTGCATAGGGTCGTTATGAGTCAGAACCTACTCAATAGCACCTAACACTCAATCCATCTCATTGGGGGTCTTCCTCTGTTTCGCTCACCTTCTACTTTGCCAAGCGTGAATTCCTTCTCCAGGACTGGCTCCTCCTGACAGTATGTCCAAAGTATAAGTATGAGAGATGAAGTCTCACCATCCTTGATTCTAAGAAACATTCTGGCTGTACTTCTTTCAAGCAGATTTGTTTGTTCTGGTAGTCCGTGGTACTTTCAATATTCTTTGCCAACACCATAATTCAAATGCATTGATTTTTCTGGGGTTTTCCGTACCCATTGTCCAACTTTCACATGCATCTGAGGTGTTTCAAAATACCAGTGCTTGGGACAGGCACTCCTTGCTCCTCAAAGTGACATCCTGGCTCTGTAACACTTTAAAGAGGCCTTTTGCACAGTTGGCTCAAACAGAAAGTGAATTGTGAGGATGGTGCAGGACTGGCCAGTGTTTCGTCCTATTGTCCGTAGACTCACGATGAGTTGGAACCGACCAGAAGGCACCTCACTGCAACAATTGTTGTTAGTGCACTAGAATAGGGTTTCCGAGGAGCGGCTGGTGAGCTTGAACTGCCAACCTTGTGGTTCAAACTGGCCTTGCAGTTGAGTGCTTATCCTATAGCGCCACATAACAAGAGCTATATCAGAGGTTTCCCAGGGGGAGACCAGAGCCTTGAAGGACATGGCAGAGGCCAGGTAAGGGCAGTTATGTGGGACGTGGAGGCAGTGCTGCTAAAGCCGCTGCACTAGGCACAGAGGGTCAGATTCCTCGGGACCTTTCCTGCTGACCAAAAAGTGGACGGGCTCACTGCGTAGGGGCCCTGGGGGCTTTAAGCGGGGGAGTGATGTGTCCAGACCATATGTGCAGGAAAGGGTCGCTCTCTTTTTTGCGGGGAGAGACCAAATTGTGTCCAGGTGTTCATTGCAAGGCAGTGCAGTGCCTGGGCTGCCATGCCAGCCTGCTGTCCAGGAGAGAAATAGAGGCCAGGTCCCCTGGAAGACAGGTAGAGGGCCTTACCAAATGGTAGGAAAGTGGAGCCATCAGGAAGCACCCCCCTTCAAGCTCCTGGAGTTGTGGACTCTACTCAGTGGTGACCCAGGCCTCTGCTGGGGCCTCTTGCGTTGTGCTGATGAGGGAGCTGGTCCATGCTCCTTCCGTCCCCCTAACATATCCAGGTACCTTTGTCTGTGATGTTCACCAGTACCGGTAGCTGTGCAGCTGATGATGACTCTTCAGGAGCCCATACGTGTCAGAGTAGAGCTGTGCTCCACAGGGTGTTTGTCACCTTCCTCCAAGGCTCCTCGGAGTGGCCATGAGTCTCCACCCTGTCATTTCGCAGCTGAGTGTGTAAACCGTAGGCACCACCTGGGATTCCCTATGTTCTTTCAGCTCCCTTAAAAAAGGCAGGTTGCAGGTTTCGTTTTGTGACCTGCCTCTCCCCTAGATCCAAATTGAGTCTCCCCGCTTAGAAAATGCTCAGATTGGAGTTACGAAATCGGAGTTACCGAAGCCAAGATGAGGTGTGGTGGGAGAAGTTGGAGGAGATAACAAATGGCAGTTTTACTGGAGATTTCTATAGTTTTCACATGGTTTTCGACCTTTATTCATTCAACAAACATGTATGGAGTGCCTCCTAGGTACCAGTAACTGTGCAGGTAACAGAGGTGCAGCGTGAACACAATGAAACCCCAGCCAACTAGGAGCAATCTGGGGACAGAGACAAGTTGGGTTTTTGTGTCATTTGAGCTCAGAGACAGTCTTTGTTGGGGGTTGGTCTGGTGTCCCCTCTGGGGTTGGCAAACAAGGAGATACTGGTTTCAGTCTGGTTCAAACTTGCTCTTTCCTATTAAAATCAGGAAAGGTGTATACCAGGGTTGTATCTTCTTACCATACTTACTCAATCTGTACACTGGGCAAATGATCTGAGAAGGTGGATTATTTGAAGAAGAATTTGGCATCAGAATTGGAGACTCATTAATAACCTGAGATATGTAGATGTCATACCCCTCCTGCCACCCCCCACGCCGAGAGACAGACAGACAGACAGATGCATGCACACACACACGCACACACACACACACACACAGATTGAGAGAGAGAGAGAGAGTTTTCTTGACCAGGAGTTTGAGATTTAGCTTAAATATCTGGCCTTAGGTCCCACTCAGGCAGCGGCAAAACTGAGCTTTGAACCCAGCTGGGCAAATAATCTGAGAAGCTAGATTATTTGAAGAAGAATTTGGCATCAGAATTGGAGACTCATTAATAACCTGAGATATGTAGATGTCATACCCCTCCTGCCACCCCCTACCCCGACACACACACACACAGAGAGAGAGAGAGAGAGAGAGAGAGAGAGAGAGAGAGAGAGACAAACAAAACTGAGTTTTGAACCCAGTCAACCTTAAGGCCTCTAAACCATCCCTCTCCACAACCTTTTCTTCCCTTCCACAGAGATGGTAAAGGTAAAACAAAAATCCAGTTAGGAGGTGCTGGGAATTGGGGTGACTGGAGTTGAGGTCCCCTTCGCTGTTGAGGGTCAAGGCCAGTCTCAGGGGACAGTCTGAGTCTCGACTGCTCGGGGGAGCATTAATGAGGAGCCAGGGAGAAGGAAGGGGTTTGCGTTGGTAGGGCAGAAAGGATGCTACCCCGCACACAGAGCTGCTCTCTCCTGCCCACCCAGCCCACTCAGCCTCTGGGTTTCCTGACTGCCTTTGTTTACCTTTACTCAAAGCTCACTGTGCTTGGGAAACTGTGAGGGGTGGAGAGAGGGACAGACTCTGTCTGTCCTCACTACCAAGCTGGGAGGGGGTACTAGTGCCTTCCCCGGGTTGCAGATGGGAACATGAGCACCTGAAGGACTGCTGGCCTGTCCACGGTCACACCAGCCTGGGACCCTGGCCTGGGCAATGCTGGCTTGCTCTGGGCCCGCCCGTCCTGGGTAGTGGAGACTACAGTTTTATAGTTTTAGCCGTAGAAGTCAAGGCTGTGCCAGGCCCCCAGGAGGCTGCTGGGAGGGGAGGCTGGGCTGCCTCTGCTAGCACTGGCTACTCTAAGAGCTGGGTTTGGGGCGGGGGAGGGAGAAGAGGGGGATAAATCAAGCCAGCAGGCTTGCCAGCTGTCCTATCCCCAGGGGACCCCCTCCTTTCCAGATCCTGTGACCTCTCACCTGTCCCGCCTTAGAAACCAGGAACCCCTTCTTATTCCCTCACAAGGGAAGATATCACCAGGGGGCCGGCCTGCCATTCAGTGCCAACAGCTCTGAAGTATGTATGATTTTTCAGTCTGGTTCAAACTTGTTCCTCTGTTCCTGGCTGCATTAAAAGAAATGTATTCATCTCCAGTTTGAGCTCTGTTGGGGACTTGGTGAGTCGTCGCAGCCCCTCCAGGTCTGTGACCTGTACTGGAAGGGCCAGAAATATGGGTTGCAGGGCTGGGTAGCATTCCTTCCCTGGGCTTCAGTGTCTTCATCTGTAAAATGGGTAGATGCTTGCCCTGGAGAGCTGCTGAGAAATAAGACAAATGCATGCCCGATACAAGGTTGGCATTCAGATGTCCCTCTTCTGATGGGTACTAGTCTGGGTCTTAGTTTTGTATTTGTCACTGACTCCTAATCCAGGAACTGACTTTCAGGGAAAGCTGTCTAGAATCTTAGGAAATCTTAAAGTTTAGGCTTGAGCTCTGTCCCCTCTGCTGAATGCGTCTAGGGGCCATGACCTCGCCTCTCTCCAGCAGGTAGTCCCAGATCCAGGACCTCCCTTCTACCCTGTGTTTGTTCCCTCCGTTTTCTCCTCTGTGCCCACAGACCCCTGCCTCTGTGGAGGCTGCCCCTAGCCACATTGAGGCCACCTCCATTGTGCTCCTTCCTGACCCCACAGCCCTGCCTCAGCCCTTGCTCACCAGTCTCTGTTCTGACTTGTTTTCCTCCCCTTTGCCTGTTGCAGAGAATTTGATTCACTTTCCAAGGACAATGTTTTTGAGAACAACCGCTTGGTGAGTCCTCTCACAGATGGAAGGTCAAGAGGGTGTGTGTGTGTGTGTGTGTGTGTGTGTGAGTGCATGCATGTGTGCTTGTCTTGAACATGGGTGCAGGGCAGGGGCTGAGGCTGGGGCTCATGGGCACCCTAGGAGCTACCTTTGCCTGCAGACCACAGGGCCTGGGCAAAGTCTGGCTTCTCTTGCACAACTCCAGCACCAGGTCGCCCCTTCCAAGGGTTTGGGGTGGACTCGAGCTGAGGGAGATGATAGTTGCCCCTGTCCCTGCCCCTGTCTCCCCCGAGGAGGGCACCCATTTACACTGTCCCTTTCTCTTTCTGCTGTGGCTGCTGCCACCCCATCCCTGTCCTTCCACCTTCCCTGCACCAGGCCTTTGAGGTGGCCGAGAAGGAGCTGGGGATCCCTGCTCTCCTGGACCCCAATGACATGGTCTCCATGAGGGTCCCCGACTGCCTCAGCATCATGACCTATGTGTCACAGTATTACAACCACTTCTCCAGCCCTGGCCAAGGTGAGCAGGTAGTCAGTCCTTCAGGGAGCTCAGCCCTCGGGGCGGGCCTGGGAGGTTGGCTGTTCTGTTGCTGAGCTGTAAACAGGTTAATGGGGAAGCAGTCCATCATCTGAGTGTCCTCTGGTAATGTAGCGGTTACAAATCGGGCTGTAAACCTCTGCGTCAGCAGTTCGAAACTACCAGCCGTTCCGCAAGAGAAAGATGAGGCGTTGTGCTCCCGTGAAGATTTACAGCCTCGGAAACCCTGTACAGGGTCTATATGAGTTGGAACTGACTCCACGGCACATAACAACAACAACAGCCTTGTGTGGGATACAGTTGAAAACATGTTCTCTGTCCTGGGGTGCTCAGAGTCTTCTAAGGGTGCAGACAGTAAACACAGAAGCACGTTGAGGCTATGGTAATGATGCATTTGGAAAGGGGCAGTGAGATTGGTTTCACAACTGGAAGAATGCAGTCAGAGTCACGGAATGGTCCATGGAAAAGCTATTGAGTTGGCATGTGTTTTGTGATGTATATTGTCACTGCAATAAAACAACAACAAAATGAAACCAGCTAATGAAACACCACCACAGAAAGCAAGAGACGAACCAGGTAATGTTAGAGGAGATGAAACAGGAGTTAGTGTGCTGTTTGTGAGCTCACCTCCCCAGCTCCCACCCTTCCTTCCTGTTTATAGACACTGGGCTGGGTTTTTCCCTCTGGTGGGGAAGTGATCCTCTGAGACTGTTTCCCCCCATGTGTCCTTCGAGTCTGGGGGATGTGAGGGGTCATAGGGCAGTTGACTGTTGAGTCTCCTGTTCTGTAGAGAGGAAGCAGCCAAGAGAGGGAAAGCAAGGACCCCAAGGTCACACAGCAGAAAAGCTGAACAATTTGGGTAAGAATCCCGGTGTTCTGACCTGCCTAGGTCTCTGCTGACAACAGGTTCTAATAGGGTGGGAGCCTTGTCCCTACCCTGTCCCCTTTCAGCCCTACCTTCCACTTCTGGTTGCAGTGCCAACCTACCCCCTTAAAAACGTGTTTTATGAAATCAGGATTCTTTCTTTTTTTTCTTTTGCTTGCTTAGAGTGGAATGTGCTTACTTTAGAAAAATGCATGAAAAATTAACAATTATCTCTTAACACCCTCCTTGGGATAACATTATGTTTGTTGTTGTTGTTGTCAAGTCGGTTCCGACCCATAGTGACCCTGTATAGGGTTTCTGAGGAGCAGCTGGTGAGCTTAAACCGCCGACCTTGCAGTTCAAAGTGACTGCAGCTCAGTGCATTAACCCATAGTGCCATACCAGGAGAGATTCGTATTATAGTTGGACAAATAAAATAATGTGCATTTTATTTTTTATTATTATTTTTTGAGATCTCTATTTTCTGACTTTTTATTGTGAATTGAGTGAAGGCTTACAGGTTTCACATTCACCAAATCAGACACTTCGTTTCCTCTCAGTGATTCAGTCCTCTCAGTGATTCAGTCCTCTCAGTGATTCAGTCCTCTCTCTCAGTGATTCAGTCCTCTCAGTGATTCAGTCCTCTCAGTGAAACATCCCTAACCCCACTTCCTCCCTGGGATTTTTGTTTCTATACCTCCTTCTTCCCTATGCCTTCTGAACTGTGTCCTTAGGGAAATACTGCCCTTGTGATCCTGAATGGGTGAATGTTCTATGGTGTGTGTACCTCATTAGTGGTGTTGTCCCCCCATATTACATGCATTTTAGTAGACATAAAAATGTATTCTGGACCAGAGTCTTTTTTTTTTTTTTTTTACCTTTTTATTGTGAATTAAGTGAAGGTTTACAGAGCAGAGCCTCAGTTTAACATTTGACAAATCATAGCCTTTGCGTCATTATACGGTTACAATCCCCTCCACGTACCAACAGTTAACAGCATTGACCTCTGTTCACTTTAACCATTGCCTTCCTCCCTGTGTCTCCCGTCACCCCCATCTTTCCTCGGCTAGCCTTCCTCTGGTTGTCTATTGTCTGCCCCGTTACCTGTGTCAATGCACGGACCACAGAGTCTTAGAGGGAAGGCTTAGGTGAAAGTTAGAGGCACAGACTCAATTTTGGCTCTGCTGTGTTTTGTTTGGGTTGATTATGGGTCCGTTACTTAATCCCTCTGCCTCTGTTTCCCTGTGCGAGGGAGATAGGAATACCAGCAGCTCAGTGAATGGATGTGAAGAATAAAGGAGGAAATTTATAACCATCTGGCCTGTATCAAGGGCCCAGTGTAAGCAGTATTATTGCTTCTTTGTGCCCATGGAGTTTCGTTTTCTTACTTAGAATCACATTCCTGTCTTCTTTCTTTGAGGGTTCCTGGGGCCTGTGCCCAGATCTCAGCAGGGCCACCTTTTCAAGGGACCTGGGTGGTCCCTAAGCCCATCCCTGGCTCTACTGGATACCCCAGCATTGACTGAAGGCAACACTGGGTGGGGTACCCCCTTGCCCTTTAGGGCCTCTAGCTTACAAAGTACAGTTTGTGCCCTTCCTACAACTTGGCCCCTACATGCAAACTGGTTTTGTTCCATCAGCTGCTCAACCAAAGAAAACAGTGCTGTGTGCCAACCCCAGAGGAAAAGCCCCCAGGTGGCCCTGCCTGGCCTTCCTGGTAACTGTGGCCAGCTTGTTTTTCACTGGGCTGGAAACTCGTAAAGGAGCCTTGGTGGCATGTTCATTAAGCACACATCTGTTAACTGACAGGTTGGAGTTCAAACCCACCAGCTGCTCCGTGGGAGAAATAAGAAGACAGTCTGTTTGCGTAAAGATTACAGCCTTAGAAACTCAGTGGGGGCAGTTCTGTTGTGTTTTGCAGGGGTGCTCTGAGTCACTGATGACAATCGGTTGAGATATCTGTGCTAAGTATTCAGCTGGAGCTAGGCCCAGTAGATACCAGTGGCCCTGGGCACATTCGCTCTGGGGACTTGGAAGAGATATCCCTGCTCCAGAAGGTGGGAGGGCAGGTGTCATCAGGATCAGATCCATCTTAGGATAATTGCTAAGGGCTTGGATGGCTGGCCTCACCCTACGTGGATCGTCACTTCCTGCCTCATCTGTTGTCGCTTGCTGCTGTGGAGTTAGCCCCCCACCTTGTGACCATCTTGTGCACAATGGAACGAAATGCTGCCTGATCCTGGGTCATCCTCATGATTGGTTATATGGATTGGACCAGTGTGATCCATAGGGTTTCCATTGGCAGATTATCAGAAGCTTGTTGCTAGCCCTCTCTTCCTAGTCCATCTTAGTCCAGAAACTCCACTGAAACCTGTTCAGTGTCCTAGCAACACGCAAGCCTTCACTGACAGACATGGCTGCACAGGAGGTGCATTGGCTGGGAATTGAACCTGGGTCTCCCCCATGGAAGGTGAGAACTGTACCACTGAGCCACCACTATCCTCATCCCAACTGTGCTGTTAAATGCTGTGGAGTCAGTTCTCACAGAGACCCTACGTAGGCTTTCCAGGAGCAGCTGCTGGGTTTGAACCACCAGTCTTGAGGTTAGCAGCCCAGGAATACTGGGCTTATCCAGGAATACTGAATTTCTGGCACTTTATTGACTATATCGCATACCTTTCACTGCTAAGCTTTGCCTTTTGCTGACCAGCCTCATCCACTCACCAATTCCTTCTTACGCAGCTCCCCTTTGGCCTCTTCCATGCAGCCTTCCCTGGTACTTCAGTCCTCTTGTAGCCTCTTGCCCATGGTGAGACCACAAGACACTGGCTGTAAAATCTTTATCACTCATCTCTGTCTAGCTCATTGCTGAGTAGCCTCAGCCCCTGGCCTTTGTTCACTCATTTAACAAATATTTATTAACCCTTATTATGGAGCCCTAGAATCCTGATGTGGCACTGTGGGTTAATACGCTGAACTGCAAAGTTGATTTGAACCACAAGGTTGGCAGTTCAAGCTCACCAACTGCTCCTCGGAAACTATACAGGGTCATGATGAGTCAGAACCAACTCAACAGTCCTTAAGTTTGGAGTCCTGGTATGTAGGATAAGCACTGGACTGCTAACTACAAGGTCAGCAGTTCAAGCCCATCAGCCACTCTGTGGGAGAAAGATAAAGCTTTCTGCCCTGTACAGATTTACAGCTTTGGAAACCACCCTAGACAGGTTGCTATGTTGGAATCAACTCGGTGGCATTGAGTTTGAGAGTTTTTAATGTGTCTGGCACTACACCAGGTCCTGGAAGACACCTGAGGAAAAAGACTTGGTTCCTACTAGCCTCACAGAGTTTCAGTGGATGGGGAAAAAGAGGTGGTGGTGTGCCGTGGAGTCGGTTCTGACTCATAGCGACCCTGCTTAGAGGTTCTGAGGCTGTAAATCTTTATGGAAGCAGAAATCTTCATCTTTCTCCTACAGAATGACTGGTAGTTTCGAACTGCTGACCTCGAGGTTAGCAGCCTGACTCGTAACCTCTACGCTACCAGAGCTACTGGGGAGGAAGTAAGACGGGAATAAATCAGCAATACGATTTCTAATGAGTGCAACGAAGAAAACACTACAAGACAGTGGGATAAAACGCAAGGGGGAAAGAAGTGGCTACTTTAGGTTGGAAGTTGGGGCTCTCCTTGAAGAAGTAACCTTGGAACTGAACCTGGATATGAGAGAAAGAAGCAGCCAGGTGGAAGTCTGGGGAGGCATGTTCTAGGAAGATGGCGTAGCAGAGGGGTCGGTGCGCTGTAAGGGGAGGGGCGAGGCGGGGAGGAATGAAGATGGAGTGGGGAGTGGGCTGATTATGTATGGACTGGATGACTGCTGGGCTTCTGAAAGTTTTGACCATGACCCACAGGAAGAAAGACCTTTGCCACCACGATCCAAGTTCCTGTACATATGTAACTAACTGAAATGCATTTCAGGAAGTGATTCTTCCCTACACCACACATCAGGCACGCAGATACTGTCCATTTCTTTTGTTTTTTTTAAATTCAGCTTAATCGTTTTCATTTCAAGTATATTTTGAAAATTGTAAATGGAGCTTTTTGTAAGCCAGAGTCAAAACACGTATTTCTCTTCACTTCACATTTTGACCAGATTCCAGATCATGTTTTCAGTTTTTAAAAATGTGCTGATTGCAATCCACTAAAATAATTGTATTGGTCTTTTGGTGTGGAGCTACACTAGACCGTGAACCACAGGGTCACCGGTTCAAATCCATCAGTTGCTCCTCGGAATCCCTACACAGGGTTACTATGAGTCAGAACTGATTGGATGGCAGTTAGCAACAAGAAGAAGCTAACTAGCTATGGATTGTGTATTGACCTTTGGTAAATGTTAGACCATGATAAGGAATTTGGATTGTTACTTAGTTTCTAAAAACTTGTTACTGTTGTTAACTACCATTAAGTCAATTCTGACTCTGCAACCCTGTATAGGGTTTCTGAGGCTGTAAATCTTTGCAGGAGCAGAAAGCCTCATCTTTCTCCTGAGGAGAAGCTGGTGGACTCAAACTGCTGACCGCGTGGTTCCCAGCTCAGAGCTTATCCTTCTGAGCCACCATGCTCTTTTAAAAAAAATTGCTATCTGGTAAAATCAATGTTTTTTTTGGGGTGGTGTACAGTTCCTGGAATTTCTGGGTTTTATTTTAATCATTGCATATTGTAGGAGCCCAGTGACCATGTATTTGCTGGGTTCTGGGCCATCCTGGCCCCCTTGGGGGTAGGCAGGGAACTTCTTTCTATGCAGGGAGCCAACCCATTTTCCAGAACTTTCAAGTTAACACATGGGGTTTCCTTTCTTTCCTTCTCTCATCCCCCAGACCCCGGTGGGAAAGTCCCACCACTCTGCCACCTCGTGGTGCTCTTCGTCCTGGCCCTGTGCTGGTCACTGTTGCCCTGTGTCCCGTGTAGCAGGACGAGCCCCCTGGTCCATGGGAAGGCCTTCTTGCTCTTGTCCCTGTGCCTTGGGCATCTGTCCAGAGGCTCCAATCTCACTCCAGGGTGGGACAGCATCTCTTGGAGCTCTGGGGTCTCTACCTGCCTCAGAGCCTCTCTCTTCTCTCTTGTCAGCTGGTATGTCAGCACCCAGGAAAAGCTTGACAACTTCCTCCCCACCTTCTGAAGCAGACACCCCAGTGGAACCAGGAGACTCGTCTCAGGTAGAGGCCTGGGGCAGAGGGCAGGGTGAGGGTACACAGGGCATTGGTAGACAAAGTTGCAGTGTTGGTTGTGTGGTGTGGGAGGTCCTGATATGTCTAGATGTGGTTTCTTGCCCTGGCACTCTAGGATTAAGAAATAGGGTTCTAGGAGCCCCTGGAGATGAGGGAGCAAAGGCCAGGGAGCCTATTTCTATGAGGCCCCGTTTCTTACTCCAGGGTTCAGTCAGGTGCTGTGAGGCCTGGGACCTGGAGAGAGGGAGTCAGAACCGGCTGTTGCCATTATGAAATGGTCAGACCCTTCCCCTGAGTCCCCTTGCAGAGCTTTTAGCTTCCTTGGGTTTGAGGAAACCTTTCAACAATCTTAGGGGTCTGAGTATGGACCCTGAGGCTCAGGCTGACTGTTCGCCCTGGACTCAGCTGGGAAGTGGGGTCACCCTGTGCTCCAAGGAGCGTAGAGCTGGTAACAGCAGCCTTCACATCTGGGCAGTTTGTGTTTGCTGCTTGCCAGAGGCACTCTGGGGGGTGGAGGGCATGTGGGGAGCTGGGCCCTGGGTGGTTGCCCAGTTTTTTTTCTTGTGGTTGTTGTTGTGTGTGCCATGGAATTAATCCTGAATCTCAGTGACCTTATTGGACAGAATAGAGCTGCTCCCTCTTGGTTCCTAGGCTGCGATCTTAATGGGAGCGGATTATCAGGTCTTCTCTCTTGGAACCACTGGTGGGTTTGAACCTTTCAGTTAGCAGCTGAACACGTGACCATTGCGTCACCATCACTCCCAGAATCAGTACTTGTGGACCTTTGTGATGAGTTGTGGAAAGTATAAACTGGTGAAAAGTTTGAGTCGTCCCATATTACGTGCCCAGCTGAGGTCGAACAGATCCAAGGAGGCTATAAATGGATGTGGTAGATAGGAGGTTCCAGTGTTGTTGGCTGTGCCTTCAAGGTGAATGAATTCACAGTATACGGAATAAAGATGTCTTTAAACAGAAATGAAAAAGCTCTGGTGTTTTGAACTCAGTTGCTATGGTTTGACCCCACCAGCTGCTTCAATGGAGAAAAACCTGATAGAGATGGCTCCAGTAAGGATCAATTTCAGAAGCCCTGTGGGGCAGTGCTATTTGGGTATACAGGGGTGCTGTGAGTCGGAGTAGAGGAAACAAACACATATGAAATAAGATTATGAATCCATTGGTTAAAAAACTATGCTGTAACCAGAGACTCTCAGGAACCTAACTGAGTGTCTCCCCTAGGAGCAACGGGTCAGTATTGACGAATTCTGTTTGGGGTGATGTCATAGGACGTAACTCCTTTGAACAGTGACATGTGACTATTCATTACTGTTGTGGAGACTCGCACACACTTGAGGGACTTTGGTCTGTAGAGGAAGATGAGGGGGTAGTGTTCTTGAACCGGCAAGACTGATGACTGTGCCTATCCCATTTCCTATAGGCTGAGGAGCTCTCCCCGGGCAGCCTGTCGGAGCAGAGCACCCACCAGACCCCAAGCAGCATATGCGCCGCCTGCCATCAGCGTGTACACCTGGTACAGCGGTACCTGGCCGAGGGCAAGCTGTACCATCGGCACTGCTTCCGGTGAGTGGCAGAGAGAACACTCGAAGTCAACACCCACCATATGCTCAGCACTTAACAGACTGCATGCCAGGCTGCCTTGCTTAGCCCCAGTTTGCTGATGAACAAACTGAGGCTTAGTTTAGCGAGAGGACAGGAACTGTTCAGTCAATTCGAGATGGAATCGATGTTAGAGCTCTGGGATTCTGCTTCCAGCACCCAAACTCTTTGTGCGGCTGCTAACTAAAAGGCCACTTTGCCTGAGGAAGATGTGATAGCCTGTTCCCGGAAAGATTTATAGCCTTAGATACGGTTGTAGTCTGTCTTACAGGGTTGCAATGGTATGAGTTAGAATTCACTCAATGGTACACAACAGCACTATATATATATATTAACCATCTTAGCAGTCTTCATGTGTAGGTTCAGTGACATTCATAAATTATGATGTGGGATATTTATAAATACTTTAAGGGTATTTATTTGACATTAGGAATCTTGGGCACATCACTTTGCTGCTAACTAACACGGCAGTTTAAGCCCACTAGTTGCTCCGAGGGAGAAAGCTGTGGCTGTCTCCTCCTTTCCAATAGAGCTCTGGGTACCCTATGGGGTAGTTCAACTCTGTCCCGTAGTGTCTCTGTGAGTTGAAAGTGACTTCATGGTGTGTGTGTGTGTTTATTGTTTTTAATGTTAATTTACATTAAAGGAGTCCCTGGATAGTGCAAATGGTTTTAAAAAAAAATCAAAACTGGTTGATTGAAACCCACCAAGTAAATTGACTTTCTGAGGGTAATAGTCAGGGCAAGACCTTGGCTTCCTCTTGCTTCATAAACTGAAGGCATGTTTCACAATTGAAGTTGCCAGTTTCATTGTTCTACTATGCATCTAACAGTTACTATGTATCTAACAGATACTGTGTTTTTGCTACTCTGGAAAGTCCTAGATGTTGAGCCAGGATCCTCATCTGACATTTGGGAGGGGAAGGAACTCCACCTTGGCTGGCCTATAGCACAGTAGCCAGCTCTGGACTGAGCTGAAACCTCTCTGTCTCCACCCTATCTCCCCTACAGGTGTCGGCGGTGCTCCAGCACCCTGCTCCCTGGAGCATACATGACTGGGCCCGAGGAGGGCACCTTCGTGTGTGCGGAACACTGTGCCAGGCTGGGCCCAGGGGCGCGGTCAGGGACCAGGCCTGGTCTCCTCTCACAATCCAAGCAGCAGCCGGAACTTGCAGAAGACGCCAAGGACGTTGACAGAGGCCGTGCTAGCCTTCGCATGTCAGCAGTGGCTGAAGCCGATGGGCCCAAGGCCAGTGCTGAGGCCCGACCCCAAATACCCAGCAAGCCCCACATTCCCAGCAAGCC
Source organism: Chrysochloris asiatica (assembly GCF_000296735.1). Taxonomy (NCBI): domain Eukaryota; kingdom Metazoa; phylum Chordata; class Mammalia; order Afrosoricida; family Chrysochloridae; genus Chrysochloris; species Chrysochloris asiatica. Next base: position 3,701,452 of record NW_006408594.1, on the reverse strand, counting down.
CCAGGAGCTGGCCAGCCCTCCAGCCAGCCGCCCCACCCCTGCCCCCAGAAGGGCATCTGAGAGTGTGACTCTGACACCTCCCACGCCCCGGCCCCGGTCCAGTCTGCAGCACGAGAATCCGGTGGAGCAGGGTGCTAATGGCGGCCTTGTGAATGGTGAGCAAGGGTACAGTACAGGCAGGGCTCTCTGTGTGTGTGTGTCTGTGGACACATGTTTACATGTCTCTCTGCACCTGAGAGTTTGGCTGAGGCCACTCCCAATGCTCACCAGCTGATCCAGAGGTTAGAGGTCTGAACCCACATCTGTGTGGAGTCCCTCAGAAGAAAGGCTTGATAGCCAGCTTCTGAAGAGTCAGCCATGGAAACCCTATGGAGCACAGCTCTGTTCTGACACACATGAGGGCCATGCTCACAGTTGGTTTCTTATTGTTTGTGTCCCTGTGCTGATTGTTCATCACACAACAAGGCCTGGCTGAGTGCCGCTGTGTGCTGAGCCTGCTCTGGTGTTTGATAGCTGCTGTCTAGTTAACCCCAAACTCGTGGTGACTCCGAGCATGATGGAATGAGACACCACCCAGTCCTGGGCCATCACCGTGATGGGTTGTGCATCAAGCTGCTGTCACCCACAGGGTTTTCAGTGGTTCATTTTAGAAGTAGATATCCAGCTCTTTCTTCCTAGTCTGTCTTAGGCTAGATGCTCTGCCGAAACCCATTGAGCATCACAGCACCATGCAAACCTCCGCTGACAGACGGGGGGCTGTTGGTGTGTGTGCAAGAGGTGCATGGGCCGGAATTCCCACTTGGGTCTCCTTCATGGAAGGCGAGACTTCCGCCACGGAACCATCTTGGTCCTAGAGCCTGTTCTAGATGCTGGGATCCAATTTAAACAAAATAATTGCGAATCCCAGTCCTAGACTGCACCACTCCCTAAGTGTCTGGTGATTGCGGTCTTCTGCATCTATCTTGTGTGTTTCCTTTTCAGGGTGTGTAGTGAGTGTGTGCGTGTGTATTCCTGCATGTCTCTGGGAGTCGGTGTCCATTTATGTTTTCTTGTGTCCCAACCAATCTATGTGCATGCTCTAGGTGATCTCTCACATCCCAGTCCACGTGTTTTGTCTTTGTTGGGCTGCAGAAGAGGGGGGGGTGTCATGTGTCTCTTCAGGAGAACCTGAGGCTGTGGGGACCGACCCCTAGCCTACTGTGTGGGCCCACTCTTTTCATCTCAAGACCCTCCATGAACTCATGCATACAAAGGCCCTTGGAGCTAAGAAGGCCTGGGGAAAATGTATCATTTCTGTTGGGGAAGTTGTTGGAGGCTGTGGGAGACAGTCTCCCAGCATCTCCCCTGAGACCTGCACCAGAACATTGTCTTTGCTCAGTCTGTCTGCACTAACCGAGGGCAGGGACCCAGATTCCTTCTAGTCCTAGGTATGCCTTCACAGTGTTGTCAGTCTTGGGGACACAGGGAGGAGAGACAGACACAGAGTCTCAGTCAAAGGTTGTTGTTGTTGTTAGGTGCCATTAAGTCAGTACCAACTCATAGTGACATTATGCACCGCAGACCGAAACACTGCCTATCCTAGGTCAACCTCACTACTGTTGCCACACTCGAGTCCATTGATGCTGCCACTTGACCAATCCATCTCATTGGGGGTCTTCCTCTTTTTCTCTGATCCTCCACCTTACCAAACATGATCTAGCAACTGGTCCCTCCTGACAATATATCCAAAGTATGAGAGACAAAGTTTGGCCATCCTGGCCTCCAACGAGCACTCTGGCTGCACTTTTTCCAAAATGGATCTATTGGTTCTTTTGGCAGTCCATGGTACTTTCAATATTCTCCTCCAACACCCTAACTCAAATATATCAATTCTTCTACAGTCTTCCTTATTCACTGTCTAGTTTTTGCATCCATATGAGGTTATTGAACATTCAATGGCTTGGGTCAGGCACACCTTAGTCCTCAAGCTGACATCTTTGCTCTTTAACACTTCAAAAAGGTCTTGTGCAGCAGATTTGCCTAATGCTATATGTTGTTTGATTTCTTGACTGCTGCTTCCATGAGTGTTGATAGTTGATCCAAGAAGAATGAAGTCCTTGGCAATT
>NW_006408594.1:3671821-3693482 GCF_000296735.1 Chrysochloris asiatica | reverse complement strand
GTCATCACGGTCAACTCTACTTTGGGGAGGCAGCTCTTCCCCAGTTGCATTTTGAGTGCCTTCCAACCTGAGGGGCTCATTTTCTGGCATTGTATCCGACAGTATTTCTCTGCTGTTCATAAGGTGTTCAGTGACTAAATATTCGGAAGTGGTTTGTCACTCCTTCTTCCTAGTCTATCTTCGTCTGGAAGCTCATCTGAAACCTGTCCGCATGGGTGACCCTGCTGGTATTTAAAATACCAGTGGCATAGCTTTCAGAATCATAGCAACTCATAAGCCATCACAGTATGACAAACTGACAGGTGTGTGGTGGCAGTCAAAGGTAGATGCCCTTTAAATGCAGGAAAGCAGGTTTTGGAGAACACATCTAGGAGTCGAGGTGAAGTGAGCTGAATTGAGACACTATATCTTCCTCACGGTGGGGGCTGCCCATTGGCCTGGCCCTGACCTTGACTGTTCTCTATTCTGGTCACCTTTGTGCTTATCTCCTCTCCTCCAGTGCTGGGGGAGGTACCAGGGCGTGCAGGAGGTTGCCATGATAAGACTGAAGGGCATTCGATGGAGAGGCCCACTCTGCTGGCTCTCCGGCTGCCCAGCTCTGCTCTCCAGCATCCGGCTGCCCATGAAGGCCTATCTCACACTCCTTTCCCATCTAGGAAGGCTACATGAGCCACCCGTCCCAAAGCCTCGAGGGACGCCCAAACTATCAGACAGGTACGCTTACAGACCCTGGTGGTGGGCATTGTGGGACCCCCCAGCATGCTCCCTGAGGCTCACCCTGCAATTCCCACAGCCACTACCTTACCTCTGCCCGCTGCCTCTGCACCTGTGGGCAGCAGAGCTGGTAGAGAGGCCTAGGTACATACTTCACGCCTCTGAGCCTTGGAGTCTCCTTGTCTCTGGGAGACCTGGGCCTCCCTGACAGTTAACCCTGAGATCTGCCAGTGGAGGAGAGAAAGACCCAGAAAAGCTCAGCTGTTTGGGCCTCTTAGCCCCTCTAACCCTGGGACCCTGCTACCCAGGGAGGACCGCTGTGGGCATGTGCTCTTTGGGATCTGTACTTACCACAGCTGTAGCGGGAGATGACATTTATTGAGCACTTACTGTGTGCCAGGCGTTATGCCAGGTGCTGTATGTGATCTCAGGGAGTCCTTACAACACGGGGTGAGTGTGATTATTGCCCCATTGAATGGATGGGGAAACTGATAAGACAGTGAAGCCAGGTAACTCCCCAATCTCACACAGCTTGTAAATGGTACCCGCCTGGTCAGCCTGCTCTTGAAACTGGTAGTCATGGCTGTGCGACTTGGAAATTTACCTCCATGCAGCCCAAGTGGGATAAGAATGGCTGAGACTGGCCTTGCTAGGTTCTGGGGAGACAGGAAAGGGAACACTGCAAAGAGGAGGTGCCCATTGAAATAGACTCAGAAGTGTTCAGAAAGAGCCCTGGCCATTCACTTCTGTTTCTTCCTGAATCCTTTAGGACACCGGTCCCTAGGAAGGATCCCCCATGGATCGCACTGGTGCAGGCAGAGCCAAAGAAGAAGCCAGCCCCCCTGCCCCCGAGCAGCAGTCCCGAGCCGCCCAGCCACAGGGGTGTGGAGAATGGCATTGAGGAGGTGGTCCCACAGAGCCTGGAGCCCAAGCCCTACAACCCCTTTGAAGAGGATGTGGAGGAGGAGGGGTCCCTGGCTGCATCCAGCCTGGCCACCGGCTCTGCCCCAGCCCACCGGGAGTCCACCCCCAAGTCCCTGCACCCCTGGTACGGCATCACCCCGACCAGCAGCCCCAAGACAAAGAAGCGCCCTGCCCCCCGAGTGCCCAGCGCTTCCCCACTTGGTGAGTGTCCTAGGGGTCAGCACAGGGGGGTGGGGTAGCGGGGGTGGTTGCCACTTGTTTTACACTGAGACCTCAGTAGGACCTACCCGCCCCCCTATAGCTCCCTCAAGGAAGTGGGACCGAGAGCACGTTAGCCATGACCAGAGGCAGGTGCCCAGCTGCAAGGCCTGGTTGTGTCTGGAGGGGTGGGCCGGTGCGGGGTGCAGTGGACAGGCTGGGCTCTGGAGTCTGATACAGGTCTTTCTGGGGCTCCTCCCATCTCTGCTCTCCGTCTGCTGCCTCTTTTGGAAAAAAACGCCATCTCTTGGAGTGTGTTGTGAGGATTGAAGTGATGTGTAGAGTGCCTGACCCGGAGCGGTCACTTCGAGGGTCAGAGGCAGAGGGAAGCCAGCCTCACTACTCTCTGGTTGCCCTCACATGGCAGCTGCAATGTCTAAATTTGGCTGTGCTCTGGGTAAGGCTTGGACGTGGCGGAGCTGTAGGCGTGGACGTGCTAGTGAGGAGTCCCAGAACTCTAAATGTGCAGTGTGTTACCAGGCGGAACGTCAGGCGTGCTGGAAAAACTGGGACACTGACCTTGTTCTGACCTTGGTCCTTTCTTTCTTGGCTGTGGAAGGGCTTGGTAGATAAGCAAAGAACTTTTCATTTTAATTTTAACTTTTTATTATGAATTGCGATGTATAGAGCAAATCAAATTTCATTGAACAATTCATACACATTTTATCTCATTGATTGCAGTTCCCACTATAGACCATCACTTATTCTATTTCCTTCCTTGGTTTCCTGTTTCCATTCTTCCTCCTTTCCTGCCCCTTCCCCGTGTTTCCTGTTTCCAATTCTCCTCCTTTCCTAACCCCTCTGAATTTTGTCCTTGGGTCAGTGTTGTCCTTTGGAGCTCAGATGGTTAGTTATTCTCAGGTGGGTGTGACGTCTAGTGGTGATGTTCCTTTTGTAGACCTGTCTATTGTTTGGCAGAAAATGGAGCCTTGGGGGCTGAGTTCAGTGCCCGAACTGAAAGGTGACTAAAAGAGACAGATTCTCTGGGAATCCACCAGTCTCTATAAGCCTGGTCTTTTAAAAATTATTTTGAGTTCGCCCCACCCCCACCCCCACCTTTTTCTCCCACTCTATCCAGGATTTCCTAATGTGATCTCCTTCCGAGCAGTTGGTAGTGTTAGCTGGGCACCGTTGAGTCTTCTGGTCACAGGGTCATGTAGGCAGATGCTCAGGTGATCCATGGGTCCATTGGACTGTTCCATATGTCTTCAGTTTTCTTCATTCTTTTCTCCTCTGCGTGGGGAGAGACCATGATGGCCACTCACATAAGCTAGGATACTTTGATCTTCTCTGTCCTGCAATGGAGTCCTGATGTGGCACTGCAGGGTAATGCACTAGACGACTGATGTGGCACTGCAGGGTAATGCACTAGACCACTGATGTGGCACTGTAGGGTAATGCACTGGACCACTGATGTGGCACTGTAGGGTAATGCACTGGACTGCAAGGTCAGTTTGAACTGTAAGGAAATCCTTTACAGGGTCGCTATGAGTCGGAACCGACTCCACGGCACATCACGACGACGATGAGTAGGAACCGACTCAGTGGTACTTGACAGCATTCCTATCATGCATTGGCCTTGGTTTCCCCATCTGGATACAGAAGTGGTTGTTGGAGAAACCACTTTGTGATGCCCTTGGTCATGTTGGGCATTTGCTACTCTGTCAGCCTTGGTCTCCCCACTTGGACATGGAGGTGGTTGATTTTCTGGGACCACATAACATGCTGCCCTGTTCATGTGTTGCTCACTTTCTTATTCACATAGCACTCCACACCTCTCGCCTCTCACACTCGGAGCCCCCCTCGTCCACCCCATCGCCCGCCCTCAGCGTAGAGAGCCTGTCGTCCGAGGGCTTCAACCAGACCTCTGGCGGGGAGCTTCTGGAACCACCACCTGTGCCTAAGAGCTCGTCGGAGCCTGTGGTCCACGCCCCTGGTACACCGGGCACATCTGCCAGCATCTCTGCCGACTCTTCCCTGTCGTCCTCGGGGGAGCTGGTGCAGTCCCGCTCAGACCAGACGCCTCAAGCCAGCCCTGGTCTTAGCACCAATGCGAGGGGCAGTCCAGGGGCCCAAGAGGCCAAGCCCTGCAGTGGTGCTGCCCCCACCCCTCTCCTGCTGGTTGGAGACAGAAGCCCCGCATCTCCTGGAAATACATCTCCCCAACTCCAGGTAAAGGTGAGTGTCCCTTCCACCCCTGATAAAGCACAAATCCACCTCTCCCTCCTTCTATTCACCTGCGCACCTGTCCACCCACCTGGTCTCTCCAGTGGTCCACGGTCCCTCTGTTCATGTATTCAGATACTTGCATACCTGCCTTTCCACTGTGCACTCCCAACCACTGTCAGCTTTCCGTCCCACTATGCCGGACCCTCAGCAGAGCTGCAGTAAGATCCAGTCTGTGTCCCCCAGGGGCTCTGTCTGCTAGGTGTAACTAAGGTTTCCTGTAGGGCTCTCTAGGGCAGAAAAGGGGAGCTGCTGGCTCCTTTCTCTAGGTCATGTTTCTTCTCTTGAGACCTCAGTCTGCCCTCCTGTAAAATGGGTCAGTAGCATTTAGTGAGTAGCTCCTGTGTGCCTGGGCTGGCCCTGGGCTCCAGGAGGAGGTGCTGGTGGCCAGTGTCCACCCCTGACAGGTAGGAGGACCTTTACAGAGCTGTGTGGGCTGTTTGAGCAGGGTTGGGAGGTGGTCTTTAAAACGGAGAACAGACCCAGCCCTCTGCCCTCCGGGACTCCTACACCAGGCCTCTCCCGACCCTTGCTAATTTGCTGTGGAATTGAGGTGGGACTGAGACTTTTTCCAGGTGACCCTTGGGGGCTGTTTGTGTACTTGTTTGTCAGCTGTGGGCCACTAAGGGTGGGGACAGAGTTCACAGTGGGACCTCTCTCTTTCTCTCCCTCGGTACCACCTGGGCTGACTGTCCACTTTTGCCCACTCTCAGCCACCCTGGGTGTGCCCCAAGGCTCACCTACATCTTCTCAGAGGGTGGTGGGAGAGCTCATGGGGCAGGGTGAGGGGTGGTTGGCATTGTTCTTGTGCTCTGGTGCTGTTGGCCCAGTCCCCACTGAGTTCCAGGCACCTGATGGGTTCCCTGACTCCTGGACAAGGCCACTGTGAGCTAATAATCCCACCTCTGCCACCCCTGCCGTGTGACCTTGAATAGGATCCCCCGCTCCAGGCTCGGGCTGCAGGGAGAGTGAGGGGCTGAGCAGCACCTAGTGCCCCCACTGTGGTGAATTCTGCTCGTTTCTGTACTGCAGGCTTGTGAGCGGTGTGGTTTGATGTAGGAGGTGCGCCAAGCAACAGGGAAAAACCCTCAAGGTTCTGATTCTGCCATGTCCCTCCAGTGTGTGTATGTGGAGGGAGCAAGGCCCAAAGGGGGCTTCTTCCCACTCCCCACCCTAACTCCAAGATTAGTCTGAGAGGCAGTGGGAGCAGACGGTAGGCAGGGAGGGGTTCACTGGGTTGTGCTTGGGCTCTGGCACCTTCCCTGCTTCACAGTAAAGCAACCCTCCACCTGAAAGACTCCCTGAACGGGCAGGTGAAGTGTGTGGTGCTGAAGAACCGAGTGCATTGGAGACTATGTGCCGGCAGGTCCTCTCTGCCTGGACCCCTTCCCAGAGGCCAGCCTCTAAGGCCCTAGGTCCAGGCTTGCATCCCTCACTCTAGGTTAGGAATGGGCTGTTGGGGTTCTCACTGCTCCCTCCTAAGGTTCATCCTCTGTCATGGCTGCCCACCTTTAGTCTTCCTGCAAGGAGAATCCTTTTAACCGGAAGGCTTCACCTGCCGCCTCCCCAACCACAAGGAAGGCCACCAAAGGATCCAAGCCAGCAAGACCACCAGCCCCGGGACATGGCTTCCCGCTTATCAAGCGCAAGGTACCAGCCAGGAGCCCCCAGCCTGAGGCTTTGTGAGGGGAGGGGATGGGCTGTCCACCCTCTGATGTCTCAGAGAAGGTCTTGGGTGTCCAACTGGAGACTTTAACTTGCTGCCAGGGGTCTGGAGTAGACCAGGCATTTCATCCAAGGGCAGCGGAGGTGCATACCATTTGTTCGTAATCATAGTTCAGGTACCACAGGTTTCTGTGCTGTCTATGCCTCTACTTAAAGAGAAGCGGGTTTTTCAGCTTACCGCTGGAGCAGGCTTGCTCTGTCACTCTACACTGCCCTTTCTGGAGTGATGGAGAAGGGGGAGGAGTTTCCATAAGGGGACAGGAAACTCTGCCTCCCTCCGCCAGTGTTTGGGGTCAGCCTTCCCCACATCTTGTCATGCTGTCCACACTTGTGATGGCTGGACAAAGGGGCGGAGCTCTCAGCAGCAAAGTACGCCGAGCAAAGGGAGGGAGGCGTCCGCTGTCCTCCAGGTGACCGGGGTGCTGTGGTGCAGGTCCAGGCTGACCAGTACATCCCCGAGGAAGACATCCATGGAGAGATGGACACCATTGAGCGCCAGCTGGATGCCCTGGAACACCGTGGTGTCTTGCTGGAGGAAAAGCTGCGTGGTGGGGTGAATGGTACGAGGACCCATTTCTAGGGCCTGGTGGGGTGGCATTCCTGAAGGGCATGGGGTCCCTTGTCCTGGAGCAGGCTGGGAAGGCCTCACTGGGCATCTGGTTTGCAGAGGGCCGTGAGGACGACATGCTGGTGGACTGGTTCAAGCTTATTCATGAGAAGCACTTGTTGGTACGGCGGGAGTCTGAGTTGATCTATGTGTGAGTCCCCCACGGAGCCAGAACAAATGAACCTTTTCCCCTTCTTCCTCACCACTGGCAGGGCGGGGTGGGCCAGGCAGTATTGCTCACGTTCCCATCTACCCCCACTTCTAGCTTCAAGCAGCAAAACCTGGAGCAACGTCAGGCTGATGTGGAGTATGAACTCCGGTGCCTTCTCAACAAGCCGGGTGAGTCCAGCCGCCATGCATCTGGGCTGAGTGACATGGAAGAGTGGGTCTGGGGCGTGGGTGCTCAGAACCATCACAGGGATGCACGTGGCTGGGGAGGGATTGTAACAGGTGGTACACAGGCAGGGCAGCAGCTTGGGCAGTGGGAGCATGGGTGTCCATGGTGTGGGGCAGTGACCCATTTGGGGTGCTCGGCTTACGTACACCTCTCCTGGAGCATGAGATGTTTCCTCAGGTCCCGGCAGAAGAGCCTGGTGAGGGGGCTCCAGGGTGGCCCAGGTGAGAGGCTGGCATCAGATGCCTGTCCGTGGTGGCACTGGGCTCAAGCCAGCAGGTCAGAGCAGGACAGGACCTCACGGGTTGAGAGACAGGAAGGGCAGTGGGGTAGACTTGTTATGGAGTCTGATGGTCCTGGTAGATTGCCGGGGGCCCTCAGGTGGAGGATTGATAGATGGTGGACGTGGAGAGACACCCCACCTCCTGAGGGACTGTCAGCTACCATGCAGCTAAGTTAACCGAGTGGTGGCCAGTTCCTGACCACTTCCTGTGGCCCGGGCATGGTGCCTCCACAAGGCTTGTTTCAGCCTCCTGCCAACCCAAGGTGGTGGAAACTGGAGTTCCCATATCACCGAGGAGGAGCTGGAGGGTGAGAAGGCTTGGCCAACTCCCCACTGGTGCTGGAGTTGGCGTCTCTCAGGGTCTCCGAGCCGGGCTCTCCCCTGCTGATGCTGAGCTGGTGGTCCTGCCTCTCATTGGCTGGCCGATGTAGGAGGCTGATGATGGCAGGAGTGTCCCCTGGAGAAGCCACAGAGATGTCCCAGCTTCTGAGTCACTCCCAAATCTCTGGGAGGCTGTCTGTGGGAGCTGTAGTGACACCTTGTGGCTGGAACAGGAACAATCTGTGTATCCCAGCCAGCTTGTGGCCCTTTGTGGGGAGGCAGCACTATACAGATGTCATTCTTGGAGGGCAAGGCAGGCCCTATTAGCTTGGGTTCGAATACTAGCTCCCACTTGGCCAGTGGTGTGACTTAACCTTCCTGAGCCTCAGTTTCCCCCCATGTGTATCAGAGTGAACAGCGTCATCAGGTCTTAGGCTTGGAAAATGGTAGGGTGAGAGATGAATTTGGTAGGTGATTCTAAAGCCCCTGCTCTTACCCCCAGAACTCTTTTGGGCCATCTGTTCCTTTGTTCAGCCAGGGGTCATGCAGGGAAGTGGCGTTTGGGGACAGAAAGGCCTTGGTGGACGATGTTCTGGAGGGCGGGTCAAGAGTGGGCCCCAGTCCCTAGGATCCTGCAGGAGGATGTTCTGAGGATGGTCCTGTGGGGAGACCTTGGGGTCTTGAGAGGAGAGGAGGCTGTGCACAGCAGCTGTGTGACATGAAGGAGCGTGGCTGGGTTCTCTGTCCCTGGTGACCCCTGTGGTCTCTTTTGGGCACTTGGGCCTCCTGCATGACCATGGATGAATGTCCCAGTGTTTCTTGGATCATGCCGCTTCTCCTGATGGGGGCCCTAGGACTCCCTGATAGTTCCCACCTTGCAAGGTTGGCAGTTCAAGCTCAGTAGCCACTCCTTGAAAACTCTATACAGGGCCAGTATGGGCATTTAACAACAAGAAGAAGCCTGGGTTTACTGGCCTGCCCACCTTTGGTGGCTCTCAAGTCCTGCCCCCACCCTACATTTGTGGGACCTGCAGCTGAACACAGGAGGATCCTCAGTTGCATTCTGGCCTCTGCTTTCAGAACTGTGCCGCGCTGAACCTCAGCATCCCTCTTGAGAGATGGTTTGGATACACAGCATGGTGTCCTTGGTGTCTTTTTTTTTTTTTTTTTAATGTTTTCTTGTGAATTGTGTGATCGTTTACATGGGAGAACATTAGTTTTACATTCATCCTATCGTATATCGTTTCATTGCCATGGTTACAATCCCCTCCATGCCTCATCAACTCATCAACCAACTGTCCTTGCTGTCTTACATAGTGACTTTTATTTTCTTAAGAACTTGTGACCTTCCCACCAGGGGCCTGGGACGCTTCTCTCTGTGTGCACTACTCAGCCGTCACCAGACTTGAGGGGTGTGGTCCCCCACTCACCTCCCCCTACTCGCTTTTATCCCTGGCAGAAAAGGACTGGACGGAGGAGGACCGCGGCCGGGAGAAGGTACTGATGCAGGAACTTGTGACCCTCATTGAGCAGCGCAACGCCATCATTAACTGCCTAGATGAGGACCGGCAGAGGTGACATGGCTGAGGGGTGCTCCCTGGGGAGTGGGGGGGAGCTCCATGCCCCAGCATTCCCTGTGCAGCCTTGTTAGAGTCTGGGCAGAGCAGGAGTCTGGAGAGGACTTGGAGACTCTCACTTCCTCCCTCCTGTGGGTGGCTCAGCTTCCCTTTCTCATTCCAGGGAGGAAGAGGAAGACAAGATGCTGGAAGCCATGATTAAAAAGAAAGGTAAACTCTGGAGGCGTGGAGGCTGGCCGAACCCTTGAAACTGTTGCCCGGAGATTGTCTTAAACCTTAAACCAGAAAACATGCTCTGACAGCTTCTTCAAGCCAAACTATAGTTCAGTGTAACTTTTTGTTGTTGTGTGCTGTTGAGTCTAGCAAAGAAGGCCTGCCCTGAGCAGTATGCCCTTTTAAGATCGATCTTTATGGTTTTACGGACTTTGGGTGTGGCGCTGTAGGATTAGCACTGGACCGATAGCCACAGATCAGTGGTTCAAACCCACTAGCTGCCCCTTGGAAGCCCTATGCAGGGTCACTATGAGTTGGAACCAACTCGATGGCACTTACAACAACAATATATAGTGTTACAGTAGGTTACATGCTGGACTGCTAACCAAAAGGTCGCAATTTGAACCCACCATGTGTGTGGGCAAGATTGAGGCATCTGCTTCCTTCTGTCAAGATTTACAGCCTCAGAAACCCTGGAAGCAGCTCTGTGAGGCGGAATGAACTCATGGCAGTGAATTTGTGGGTTTTTTGGCTATGGGATCAAATTAACAGCAATGCCTTGGAAGAGCAGATAGAAAAAAATGTTATCGAATGTACCCCTAGAAACTACTGACATGGTGTACATTTTTGCTGTGCATATTCTTAGCAACAAAAAATAAATTACTTTTTAAAAGGAAGAAAATAAGACCCCCTTCTGGGGATGAGGCTGGTGCTAGGGGCTCTGGCCCACCTGAACCCCCATGTATGTTCAGCCTGGGGGTAGAGGCCAAGGAGACAAGTTGAGCAGATGGTTGGAGTGGGCGCTCTAGGATGAGTATGCCAGGGATGAGGAGAGTGGGGAGACAGGCCATGGGGCCTTCAGCTATGGCTGGGCTCTGAGGGTGGCCATAGCTTGCTAGACACCCACAGGAGGACTGTGGTTGGTGTGGGGCTTGCCTTAAGCCATGAACTGCCCATGAGATCTGCCGCGGCCCTTAAGCTGCGAGGGAAGCCTACGTGAGCAGGTGCCTCGGGAGCCCTCCTGACTTTTCACCTTGGCTCCCCCAGTGATGCCCTTTGTGATCTGGCCCTTAAGTCTGGGTGGACCCTGGAGTCAGACTGTCTGATTCCAGTCCCCAGCTCTGCATCTATGGACCTGCCAAATGGTGATGATGGTGGAGCCCCCTTGGCTGTGTGCCGAGTCCCTGAGCTCAGCTGGTGTTCATCCGTTTCAGAGGGTCACAGTTTTTCCGTCTACAAAATCAGAGGCCTGCACAGGTGCTCTGAGGTCTCCTGCAGCTGTGACGGGAGCTGCTGTATTGCCATGGTCTCGTACGGCTCACGTCCTGCATGCCTGAGCCAGAGTTCCCAGTTCGGTTTGTCCCTGAGCCTTGTCAGGGCCCCATTCTATCCATGGAGACACAGGGACCTCCAAAGGTGAATGACTGACTAGGGCTTCTCAGTGGGCAGTGTGGCACTCACCCTCCCATGGATGTGTCCTCCGGCTTGCCTGTGTTTTTATTTTTCATTGCTGCTCCTCTGAAGTGTCCCCTTTCTTTTCTTCAGAGTTCCAGAAGGAGGCTGAGCCCGAGGGCAGGAAGAAGGGGAAGTTCAAGACCATGAAGGTGCTGAAACTTCTGGGGAACAAGCGTGAGAACAAGAGCAAGTCCCCTGGGGACAAGAGCTAACAGCAGGGACCAGCCACCCTCCTGGCTCCCCCCTGATGGGAGCAGTCAAGAGAAGAGAAAATTCCACGGGGGAGCCTCTGGGTGATGCCTGTCCCTCTCAGGGTCCATGGACTGGCCTGGATCAAAGAAAGGGCTTCTCTCTTCCCTGAGCCCCAGGCAGCTCGGCTGGGCCCGGTCCCGTTCTAAGGACTCCAGATGCTGTGACTGACCCAAAGAACAAGCAAGGTCCAGGGAAGGACAGCAGGCGGCTGCCCACCTTGGTCTTGCCCAGCCCCCACTGAGATGGAGGGCCCCTCAGTCCCCGTCCCATATCTACATGGGATTCTTAGCTGTCAAAAGTCAGCACTGGAAGGCACGCCCCCAGCCCTGAGGTCTGCTCCCATGGTCACCGTCTAGCCTAGGTCTGCCCTCTTGCAGCGCGACGAGCAGGGCTTGGGTGCACTGGTTGCTTTTTTCTGCCCAACCCTAGCCCCTTGTTGTGCTGGGTCTCTGTGGCCCCGCCCAGTGCAGGACAGAGGGACCCCAGCCTGAGTCTCAGTGTCTGGTCCCTCCGGAACTCTAGTTAGGAGGATCTATGCTGGGTCCTCCCACATGAATGAGTCTGACTGACTGACAGACAGACGGGTCCCTCTCTCCTCAGAGTTCTAGGAGATGTTTGTGCCATCCCCCCTGTCTGCTGAAAGCCTCACTGCCTGGGATGCAGGGCCGTGATGTCCATGCTGGGTCGGGGAGCGGGGGGGACCCTCATTTCCCCTAACGCTACAGCCATGAGGGAGGGCCTCGGAGAGGATGGTTGGCCGGTTACAGTTCCCGGGTCATCAGCCGAGGAAGGGTGTGTTTTGAGTAGGTGCTAATCCTGGGTCTGCAACAGTGCAGTCTGGCCCCTAATTGCTCTCCACCACTCCCAGTCCAGCATGGGGGACCTCCCAGGATGTGGCCATCATTGGTTTGTCTTCTCACCCTCCTCTGTTGTGGGTTCTGTTTTCTGCTCACTTTCCTCTGTTGTCAGTTCTCCCCTCTCCTCACCCTCCTCTGTTCAGCTCTTGCCCTGTCTGGGATGGCCGCTGGAGAGGAGTAGCTGATGGGACAACCACCTTTCCCCCAAGGCCCCTGCCCAGCAGCCCTTGGTGGAAGCATTGATGTCCTGAGCTGTCTCTGGACCACCTCTAGAGTCCTTTTCCCTCATTACGCCTATGGGAAAAGACTGCACTGTATTAACACATGAGGATTTCCCTCACCAATAATAAATGGAGACAGCCAGCGCCCTGGGCCACCACATGGTGCTTTTTTCCTGGGCCAGGTCTGCTTTCTTCCCTGCCTTGGCCATGCCTTGTAGCTTGGCCCTGATTGCCTAGGAAGAGCAGGGGCCATGTTGGGGCCGTCCACCTCACTGCCTGCCTCAGGACAGGACTCCCTTCTTTGTAGGAAGAGGTAGCTCTTGCCCCTCTGTAGACCCTGGTGGTCTCCTTCCAATGTGCCTGTTGACCTGGAGCTAGGGTCCCAACTCCAAGGCCTTCCAAGGACCAGAGGATGACAGAGAACTGGCGAATGTGAGTGTCAGAAGCCATGGGCTCAGTCTGACACCTTGACTTCTCGGTTCAGAGGGGAGCCAGGAAGCTAAGGTTTGATCCTGAGTAGGCTCTTGGTCATGGTATCTTGGTGAGCCTGAATTCTCACGTGGGGATCTTGAGCCATTGGTTCCATTTCCACTTAATGATGCAAACAGGTTGCCAGAAACATCTGTGTTTGAAAAACTAATTCCCTGAACAAATAACGCCTTAGCCCTCTGGAAATAGAAGGTGTGTGGAATGACCTCGTTCAGTGCGTTTTATTGGCCGTGTAATCCTTGTAGTTAAACATTTACCTGTGGCTGTAAGTCAACTAAGCAGGTCTTAGACAGGGAAGAAGGAATGGTGTATTCCAAAGTCCTGGAAACTTGGTGTGCAGCACACACAGAGATGTGGGGCTGGGAGAGGGTCTGTTTGGATGCCCTTAGACTCACGTCAAGATGGGGAGACGCTGGCTTGGCTTTCTAGAAAATACTAACTGTATGTGCCCGTGTTTCAGAAGCTCCAGCAGCTGACGCAGCATCCCTGGGCAACATCTGAGGAGAGTCAGCTCATTCTCTGAGGTGTGACCCATCATACAGGGTGCTAGATAGGCCTGGATACCCTAGGTGTGAGCAGCCCTGTTACCATCTGACATGGCTGGAGGCCGGTTTTGGGGACTGACTCAGGGATGACCCTGTTCAGCCAAAAGGTGGGCTCTGGTGATCCAGGCCAGGCGACCCTGTGCCTGTCTCTGGAGATGGATTAGGCAGTGGCAAGAGCCTTTCTGAGTTCCTCACTCCTCTTGTGGTCAATATCTTCCATTTCTCGTAGTTTCTGCAAAGGGTATCAGAGAGCCAGGAACTAGGGGTTGGGCCTGCAGAAGTCACGGCAGATGGAAGGCTACAGTCTAACCGCTGAAACCCAGGGTCACTGCTGACCCCTATTTCCACACACCCCCTTGCCTCCCACTCGTGGTGGGTGCAACCCCTTCCCATGGCCCTGGTGGTCTCTCTCCTACCTGGGAGATTTCAGCAAGGATGAATCCCCGATACTGTCTGCCCTGGCCCAGGGCCTCCATAGCGGCCAGGAACTCTTTCCTGTCTTGGATTTCCTGTACCACTGGACAGAGAAGGACCCACAGTCCCCTGTGACCCGGAGTGATGGTGGGAGGGGCAAGGTATGGGGATAGTAGAGGCCTCTCTCGGGACTGGAGAGGCTCTGTAGCCAAATTGTGGCCCTCAGGACCTCCACATAGCCTTCCTCCCCTGGCATGTCCGGACCACCAGTGACTTACGTTCTTCAAACCTATCTGGCTCAGGGACTGGCTTGTGCTGACACACAGGAGGGGCCTTTCGTTTGCGCTCTTCCGGCTCCTTCCCGGTGGCAAAGATATTTTGGAGTCTTCGCTTCTCCTTCTCCAGATCTCCTGTTGGGCCCAGAGATGGCCACGTTAGGGTATGAATGAGCCCCACTCATGGTCTGTGACCCCAACTGGGCATGCTAATGCCAGAGCACCTGGGGTGGGAGGGCTTCTGTGGACCAAACACCTGCCCTGGGGCTGCTGAGCTTGTTGAGTCAAGGGAGGCAGGAAGGAGTGGGAAGGACAGAAGAATTCCCCACATGGTTTCTGTGCAGAGTGATGCTAAGATCACCCAGGTATCTAGGGCTGCAGCCATGCCTGGAGTGGAGTTCTGTGTCTCGGGCTGCTGCAGACAGATGTGAGGGGGGCTTGGGCCAAAAGTTAAACCATGCTAACTGGGAAAGGGGAATGTGGGGGTGCAAAGGAGCTCAGGATTTGAGGAACCTGACAGCTAAAGGACATCAGGGAGGTCTGGGAAGAGATCTCACCTGGGCCCTAGACACGCCAAGCCAATGTGCCAAGTCTCAAAACATTTGTGTAAAAAGTCTGGGGATTTACTCTGTAGATTCCTGCTCCCCTGTAGCCCGCCTTCTCCCCTCTAGCCAGTGAGGAAGATAGGAGAGGCTGGCCTCTGTCCTTACTCACTGGTAGCTTGAGGCTTGAACTGTTCCCGACTGTAGGCCCCATTGGCTTGGCACACATTGGCTGGCCGGAGGTGGGTCCTGGTGGCCAGGATGGGAGGCAGGCAGATGACTGGGGCTGTCTGCTTGGGTGGGGATACCCTCTGGCTGAATGTTGGGCTGCATTGCAAAGGCAGCGAGTTTCCTCCTGGGGAAGGCAATTTTGGGGTGAGGGACCCACCAATGAAAAACAGACCTCACAGTACTGGGGGGGTCTCCTCTGCTCCCCTGTAGCCTTGCTGCTATGGGGGGCAGTGGTTAACAATTGGGTAGCCTCTGTCTGTATTTCTCAATCCTTATACAAAATGTGCAAAGAAGTACATTATATGACCTGTTTCAAACACTGGATCATACTGTATTATATTCAATAACAGACTTTATGGAGACACCTTATGACATCTTTCCAGATCAACCCATTTATACATAACCTATTTTTTATAGCTGTCTATTAGTCTTTCAAATGGGTAATTATTTATTCGGTTGATCTCCTAGGCTCAGAAATTTTGGTGGTTCCCAGGGTTTTTTGGGGTTTTTTTTTTGCCTGTTTTGTTTATTACTTCCAACAATGCTGCAATAAATAAACATCCTTGTTCACTGAGCCTTCATGTGAGTGTTTTTCATCTCTACAGGAGGGTTCCTGAAACATGCTTGGTCATGGGGTGGGGTGGGTGGTAACATACCTGTCCCCCACCTGGCTGGCCATCACCCCAGCTACAGCTCCTGGTGCTTTTCCCGGCAGCCAGCCAGACACGTCACCTCATATCTAGTGGTGGACTCTCCCTCTCAGTTGTTCTAAAGCCCAGCTTGGAGCAGCCCAGTCTGCTGTTTTGATCTGACCCCTGTCTGCCTTTCTAGCCTTTTATCATCCCTCCAGCAAATGTATATTGAACATTTACTGTGTCCAGGCCCTGGGCACTGAGGATAAAGTGTTAGTAAGACAAGGTCCTGCAGACAATATGGCTGCTATAAGTATGTTAAGGAACCCTGGTGGCACAATGGTTAAATGCTTGGATGCTAACTGAAAGGTTGGTGGTTTGAACCTACTCAATTATTCCACAGCAGGGGGGTCCAAGATGGTGGGTGGCATGGTCAGAGTGAATCAGAAATAGAAGACAACTTTGGAACCCTGAGCATCAAAGGCAATGATGGATGAAGAAAAGTCACCCAGTGGGGAACTAAAGAGACAGGTCTGATTACTTGGCCGAGACCATGCGGGCAAGAAGGCATGGGAGTTGCAATCAATGTCACATGACAACACGTATTTAAATTACTGAATGGAAAACCAATTTGCTCTTTATACTTTCACCCACGTCATAATTTTTTTAAAAACAGAAAAGGCAATGAGATGACATATATCAGACTTGAAAGACACAAATTGCCAATCAAGGATAAATATCCAGCAAAATTGTCTCTCAAATATGATAGCAAAATTAGGATATTTCCAGATAAACAGAAATTGAGGGGCTTTGTAAAAAACAGACCAACCTTAGCAAAAATATTAAAAGGGGTTCTTGAGGACCGAGAGAGAAACAACTGCACCAGAGAACAATCTTAGATTAGGACACAGGACAGCATCAGTCAAATATCAGTCCAGATAAAGAATTCTCAAAAACAAAAGCTAAAAGACTGAAAACAGAGAGTCAGAGATGTCGATCGGCAAACAATGACAATGTCAAAAAAGGGGTGGGGGAAGAAATGTAGTTATCAAACTTTTATACTGAGAGGAAGTCAAGGCAACAAGAAAGAAAAGATTGCTTTAAACTTGGGAAGATAAAGGTAAATTTAGGTAACCACAAGGAAAGTTAACTAACATATTCATCCAAATAAAGAAGAAAAACATAGACTCAGTAAATGTAAAATCAATTTTACAAAACAACAATGAAAGTAATTAAAATCCACAAACTAAAGGAACTCAGCACAAAAAATAATTTAGAACAAAGAAACCATCAACACAACACACACACACACAATGACAGCAGTAAACTCATACCTACCAATACCTATCAATAATCACATTGAACGTAAATGGCACAAAGTTAACAGTAAAGAGACAGAGTGGCGGAATGGGCAAAGACAAACAGAAAAACAAAACAATGACCGATAAGTATGCTGTCTACAAGAGCCATACCTGAGACACAAAGACATAAATGGATACTCAGAGAATGGAGAAAACTATAGCAAGCAAACAATCAAAAAGGAGCAGGAATGGTGATAATAATGTCTTACAACATAGACCTTAAAGCAAAAACCACCATAAAACATAAAAAAGGAAATTATGTAATGTTTAAAGGCTCAATCTACTCAGAAGACACAAGCATGATAAATATGTATGAATGACAAAGCTGCAAAATACAATGAACAGTACTGATAAGAGAAGTAGACAACCTTACAGCAATAATCGGAGACTTTGACACATGTTTTGGCAAAGGGCAGAATAAAAGAAAGCAAAGACACAGATCAGAATACCACAATGGACCAACTTGGTCTCAGATCTACACAGAGCACCCTAACAACAGCAAATTCTACATTCTTTCCCAATGAACACGGATCATTTTCCAGAAGAGACCACATTTTGAATCACAAAGCAAGCCTTAATAGGATCCCAAACATGGAAGCAATACGGAGCATTTTCTCTGATCACAATACTATAAAAGTAGAAATCAGTATTAGGAAGAATAAGGGAAAAAAATAAAACCCCCCAAATACATGGAAACTGAATAACACCTTGCTTAGAAACCACAGCGTAATAATATAATAAATCAAAGATGAAATTTGACAAATGGTAGAACCAAATGAAAATGAACACATAACATACCAGAACCATTGAGACACAGTCAAAGCAGCGCTCACGGATTCTAACAACAAAAGCGCACACCAGCAAAATAGAAAGGGCCCAAATCCAAACAAAATTAGAGAGCCGCAAAAGAAGCCCACAGAAAAAAGGAAAAAGTAAGGATTCAAGCAGAAATAAATGCAATAGAGAACATAATAGAGAAAAAACAATAAACCCTTGAGACAACCATCCTAAAATACCCTTTGAACTTAGACCTGAAGCTATTTCTGAAGTCACCTTTCAGCCAAATAATAGATTGGCTTATAAAATAAACAATGTAAGCACAAGTAATATGCTTTCTAGAGTCCTGGTGTGGTACTGTAGGATAAGCACTGGACTGCTAACTAAAGGGCCAGCAGTTTAAACCCACCAGTAATTCTTTGGGAGCCCTATACAGGGTCACTATGAGTTGCAACTGACTCCATGGCACTTAACAACATAACAATGTACTCCCTTAAATAATCAACTTTATGAGAGCCAACTGTCAACATTTAACTAAGAGCAAAGAGGAGAAGGCTAGATCTACGGAAACAAACCACACAGAATGGAAATAATGAGAAAGCTGGCATGCTGTGAAAATTGTAACTAATGCCACGGAACAATTTGTATAAATAATTGTTAGACAGGAACCTAATTTGCTGTTTAAGCTTCATCTAAAACACAATAATGTATTATTTTTAAGACAACAACAACAACAATAAAAAGAACCAGCTGAAATATAATGAGTCATACCAGAGTACTATAAAAAATTATACTCCAGCAAATTTGAAAACTTGAAACGGATACATGTCCTCTAATTTACCTATGGAAGCTAACATAAACTAAGGTAGAAAAGCTAAGTTATAACAAAAGAAGAGAATAAAGAGTTAATAAAAAAAAAAAATTCTCAAGAAAAAAAAAGGTCCTGGCCCAAATGAAGAATTCTACCAAACATTCAGAGATGAGCTCACACCAGTACTTCTGAAACAATTTCAGAGTGTAGAAAACAGAGAGATATTTCTGGATTCATTCTATGAAACTAGCATGAACCGGACAGCAAAGCCAGGCAGAAACACCACAGCAACTGTAATCATCATAGGGTTAACCCATGTCGTAGGGGTCCTCCACACAATTACCAGCAAAATTACCAGAATAGTGAGAGTGAGGAAAAGAAGGAAGGATCAGACAGTGCTCCGGAAGGCCAGGTCCAACAGTGCTGACCCTGCTGCAAGTGACCGTTCCCACCTTACTACCTGTGGAGGCTCTATGGGCAGTGACCACAGTATTCTAACCTGCCTGAGTAGGGAGAGGTGGTGGAGGGTGCTGACAACCAGGGTGCAGGAGAATAAGGTAGACCAGTGAGACAGAGTATGTATCTGGGTTATAGACCACAAGTTTGTAGGGGTCTTCCTTACCTAAGACAGTCTAGAGGGGGCGGCAATGAAGAGGATAAGGAAAATCAAGAAGCAACCAACCCAAGGTCACCTCAGCATTCTTTAATGAGATGGAAAACCAATCACCAACTTTATATGGAAAGGAAAGAGGCACTGGACAGGCAAAGCGTAAAAGAACAACAGAATCGGAGGCCTCATACCACCTGATCTCATAACGTACTAGATATACAGCTATAATGGTCAAAACAGCCTGGTACTGGTACAATGGCAGACACATAGACCACCAGAACAGAATTAAGAATCCAGACATAAATCTATCCATCTAGCCACAGTTGATCTTTGACAAAGGGCAAAAGTACAAGTACACTAAATGGGGAAGGGGCAAGCTCATTAACAAATGGTGCTGATAAAACTAGATGCCAATTCGTAGAAAAATAAAACAGGACCCATACCTCACACCATATACACAAAAATAACTCTAAATGGTTCAAAGACTTAAACATAAAATCTAAATTATAAAGAGCATTGAAGAAAAAAATAGGGACAATGCTAGGGCCTATTATATATGATATAAATCAACAACTAAACCTAACTGAAATTGCACAGACAGCAGAAGATGAACTAGATAAACGGGACCTTCTACAAATTAAATCCTTAGGTTCATCAAAAAAGACTTCTCCAAAAGAGCAAAAAAAAAAGAAGTTAGAGACTGGAAAATTTTTTTAGGCTATGACATATCTGACAATGGTCTAATCTCTAAAAATTATTGTAAACTTCAATACCTCAACAGCAGAGAGACAAATAATCCAATTATAAAAAGGGGCAAAGGATATGAACAGATACTTCAGCAAATGGTTAGAAAACACATGAAAAATGCTCATGATCATTAGCTAGTTGTTGTTGTTAGGTGCCATCGAGTTGGTACCTACTCATAGTGACCCTGTGCACAACAGAACGAAACACTGCCCAATCCTGGGCCAACTTCACCATTATTGCCACGCTGGAGCCCATTGATGCTGCCACTTTACCAATCCATCTCGCTGGGGGGGTCTTCCTCTTTTTCTCTGACCCTCCACCTTACCAAACATGATATCCTTCTCCCACGACTGGTCCCTCCTAACAATATGTCCTAAGTATGAGAGATGAAGTTTGGCCATCCTGGCCTCCAGTGAGCGCTCTGGCTGCACTTCTTCCAACACAGATCTGTTTGTTCTTTTGGCAGCTCATGGCATTTTCAATATTCTCCTCCAACACCGTAACTCAAATGCATCAAATCTTCTACGGCCTTTCTTATTCACTGTCCAGCTTTTGCATGCATATGAGGTTATTGAAAATACCATGGCTTGGGTCAGGTGAACCTTAGTCCTCAAACTGACATTTTAACACTGACATCTTTGCTCTTCAACACGTTAAAAAGGTCTCATGCAGACGATTTTGCATAATGCAATACGTCCTTTGATTTCTTGACTGCTGCTTCCATGAGCGTTGACAGTTGATCCAAGAAGAATGAAGTCCTTGACAACTTCAATCTTTTCTCTGATGACAAGAATGTTGTTTATTGGTCCAGTGGTGAGGATTTTTGTTTTCTTTACATTGAGATGCAATCCATACCAAAGGCTGTGCTCTTTGATCTTCATCAGTAAATATTTTAAGTCCTCTTCACTTTCAGCAAGCAAGGTTGTATCACCTGCATATCGTAGGTTGTTAATGAGTCTTCCTCCAATCCTGATGCCATGTTTGTCTTCATATAACCCACCCAGCTTGTCAGATTATTTGTTCAGCATACAGGTTGAATAAGTATGGTAAAAGAATACAACCCTGTTGCACACCTTTCTTGATTGTAAACTATTCAGTATTCCCATGTTCTGTTTGAACAACTACCTCTTGGTCCATTTACAGATTCCTCATTAGCTATTAGAGAGATGCAAATCAAGACTACTGTGAGCTGTCATCTCACCCCAACAATAATAGCACTAATAAACAAAGTAGAAAATAACAAATACTGTGAGGTTGTGGGGAGACTGGAACTCTTATACACTGCTGGGAAGAACATAAAATGGTCCAACCACTATGAAGAATAGTACAGCGCTTCCTTTAAAAGCTAGAAATAGGTGAATTTCCTGTAAGATGGCGGACTGCATGGACCCGCTACAACAAAGATGTTAGAGACCCAATGAAGCAGACACAGATGCAAATCCTGGAACCCTGAACTTCAGAAGAAGGGTTAGAGAATTGGATTGATTGTTTGCTGGGAGAAGCTGAGCAGGGAGGGCAACAGAGGGAGACTGGCTGGTGAACTGCCAGCTAGATGCAGTGCCATGGTCTTGTGAGCAGCTTTGGTAACAGGAGGAGGCCTGGCCAAGCAGATTCACACAGGAAATGGGAAAGGCGTGATTCCTTCTTTTCCCCCAGCTTCCACCCTCACGCACCCCCAGCTCAGACTCTGCTCTCTGGGAGTTTGGAGACATGTGGTTGGGAGCCATGTCCGTGTGGGGCAGGAGCTGGCTGTGCCCCTTTAGAGCCTGGATTCAGGTGGGTTCCCAACCTACAGAACCTGCAGAGCCACCAGACCAACATTTAACCAGTCCCCTTGTGCCTAGTTGCCCTGTGGTCCTAACAGACTGAAACCAGCTCCGTCCAGGGCCTCCAAGAATGACTTCCAGATCAAGAGCAGCGGGCACAGATCTCACCAAGGACAATAGGAACTCCATTCAGAACCAGGACTAACTCCATTCAGTCACACCCCTCCCACACCCACCTCTTGAGCGCTGTGGCTTGCAACTGGGTCCAACAGCTGCACTGTTTTTTCTTTTGTTTGGGGGCTTGTTTTTTGCCTTTTGCTGTTTCAGTGTTTTTGTTTGTTTATTCTTTCTCTTCCTTCTTATCTTTCCATTCCCTTGAATTTTATCCTTTCTATCTCTGGTAGCAAGGAGCTCTGGTAGCGTAGTGGTTACGA
>NW_006408594.1:3667868-3671156 GCF_000296735.1 Chrysochloris asiatica | reverse complement strand
TTTATAATTATTATATATATATATATATTTTTTTTTCTTCTTCTTCTTCTTCTGATAACTGTCCTTTTAAATTTCATTTTTCTCCTCATTATTGTACCTTGTTTGTTTATCCTACTTTGTTTTCTTGTGTGTGGTAGGGAGTGGTTTACTCTTTCTCACTTGACAGACAGTAACTCTGCCCACTCAACAACCACACCGTCTGCAACTCCATACACTGGGCAAGAGACAATACCAACTTCTATACCACCTGATCAACAACAGAAAGCAGCCAATACCAGACAAACTCTCCCTAAAACAGGGTGTATGAATGGAGAATGAGAATTGTGTACAAGCTTCCATTCTGTAACTCTCCACAGGAGACAGATGGTGAGAGCCTAAGAACATATGAACATGCAATTATCAATTAAATACAAACATGGCAACCCTGCAATACCCCAGAGACAACAGACAATTTTAGCTCACACAAAGACACAAGAGAGAATGGCTCAAAGAAATCACCAAGATGCAGAGTTAGAAAACATTTCTGAGGAAGAAAAGATCATGGAACTAACTGAAAAAGAATTCAAAAGAATGATATTTAATAGGTACCATCAAAGGATTGACAGGAAGATTGAGGAAAGTAAGGCGAACACAGAAAAATATTAGAAGAATTCAGGATAACACTATAAGAACAAACAGACAAAGTAAATGCAAAATTTGAAAATCCAAATTAAAAATCCAGAATATTAATATTAAGAATTCAGAAATGGACAATACTTTAAAAAGACAAAGCAATGGAAGCCTGGCTTAGTGAGCTTGAAGATAAATCTCTGAAGAAAGCATAAGACTTATGTGGGACACCATGAAGATGGACAACTTAGGAGTGATCATAATTCCAGAACAGGAAGAGACAAAAAAAAAAAAAAAGAGAAAAGTGTACAAGAGTTGTTGGAAGAGAACTTTTCTAACATCATGAAAGTTGAGAAGAAGATAAGCATAAAAAAGCTGAACGAACCCCAAACAAGATAGATCCCAAAAGAAAATCACCAAGACATCTCATAATCAAACTTTCCCAAACCAAAAAAAAAAGAAATTGTGCTCATGAGGAATCTGTACATGGACCAAAAGGCAGTGGTTCAAACAAAGCATGGGAACACTGAATGGTTTAAAATAAAGAAAGGTGCGTTACAGGGTTGTATTCTCATACCGTATTTATTCAACCTGTATGCTGAGCAAATAATTCGAGAAGCTGGGTTATATGAAGAAAAACGTGGCATCAGGATTGGAGGAAGACTCATTAACAGCCTGCGATATGCAGTTGATACAACCTTGATAGCCGAAAGTGAAGAGGACTTAAATATTTATTGATGAAGATCAAGGACCAAAGCCTTTGGTATGGATTACATCTCAATGTAAAGAAGACAAAAATCCTCACCACTGGACCAATAAACAACATTCTTGTCAACGGAGAAAAGATTGAAGTTGTCAAGGACTTCATTCTTCTTGGATCAACTATCAACACTCGTGGAAGCAGCAGTCAAGAAATTAAACGAAGTATTGCATTAGGCAAATCTGCTGCACAAGACCTTTTTAAAGTGTTGAAGAGCAAAGATGTCAGCTTGAGGACTAAGGTGTGCCTGACCCAAGCCATGGTATTTTCAATAACCTCATATGCATGTGAAAGCTGGACAGTGAATAAGGAAGACCATAGAAGAATTGATGCATTTGAATTATGGTGTTGGAGAAGAATACTGAAAGTACCATGGGCTGCCAAAAGAACCAATAGATCTGTGTTAGAAGAAGTCAACCAGAATGCTCCTTAGAAGCCAGGAGGATCAGACTTGGAGAAGAACATAATTTTTGGTAAAGTGGAGGATCAGACAAAAAGAGGAAGACCCCCCAATGAGATGGACTGGCATGGTGTTGGCAGCAATGGGCTCAAACATAGCAACGATTGTGAGGTTGGAGTAGGACAGAGCAGTGTTTCATAGTCAGTACCGACTTGATGGCACCTAACAACAACAACAACAACAAATTTCTATGCACATAACTGTAGACTTGACATATACATTAATGCAGACAACAGAGCACTGGGCACAGTCATGGAAACTTCTCAAGCATAACCAAACACTTCATGGCACAGAGTTCTTAGGCTCTAAGGCAAAAGATGCCGGGGGACGTATTTGTCAATTGGCACAACATAGTTTGTAAAGACAATGTTCTGCATTGTACTTCAGTGGGTAGTTTCTGGGCCCTATCAGCCATCTAAGATACAACTATTGGTCTTCTCCCACGTGGAGCAGAGGAGAGTGAAGAAAAACCCAAGACTGAAGGGAACAATCGTCCAAAGGGTTAACAGGCCACCTCAACCGCCGCTTACTTGATTCTGAGACCAGAACTAGATGGCGCCTGGTTATCACTCACGGCCACTCGGACTGGCTTCACAACAGAGGGCCCCAGGCAGAGTGGGAGCAAAATGTAGGACAGAAAATCAAATTCACAAAAAAGATCCGCTTTACTAGTCCGGCAAAAAGTGGAAGAAACCTTGAGACGATGACCCTAAGACACCCTTCTGACCTGGAACTAAAATCATCCCTGTAGATTGCCTTACAGTCAAATCGACTGCTGTGTGCCGTCAAGTCGGCTCCAACTCCTAGAGACCCTGCATAAGGGGTTCCGACGTTGTAAAGTTCTACAGGAGCAGAAAGCCTTAGCTTTTGCCAGTAGAGTGGCTGGTGGATTCGAACTGCTGTCCTTGAGGTTAGCAGCCCAATGTGTAACCCACTATACTAGATGCGCTCCTAAACAAGACAGGCCTATAAAATAAACAAGAATACATAGAGGAATGTGTTCCTTAGCACAACCAGTTATACAAAATCAAAAGGACACCATTTGCCCAAAAGCAAAGATGAGAAGGCAGGAAGGGGTAGAAGATTCAGACGGAAGGAACCTGGGCGCCCAGGGCAGAGATGGGGAGAGCGCTGACGCACTGTGGGGAGTGTAACCCATGTCATGGAACACTGTGGGTATCGAGTCTTGAATGAGAAACTTCTTTGCTCTGTAAACTTTCACCTAAAGCACGATTTAAAAAAAACGCTACAACAAAATCCTGGAGATCTGCTCCCATAATGATCGCAGCCAGGCTTCTTCTTGGCATGGTCCTGCTTGGATGCAATGCCTGAAACAATCTTTCTGCCTACCTAAGAGGAAAACCAACACTAAGGGGCCTGAGGAAAGAAATGAAAAGAAACTATGACATTGTTGAGTTCTTCTCCCTCTGGACTTCCTGCTGTGGAAGGCATGTTTTAA
>NW_006408594.1:3663653-3667101 GCF_000296735.1 Chrysochloris asiatica | reverse complement strand
TTTTTTTTCCCTCTTCTTTTTACTTCTGGTTGAGCTCTGATCATTCAGTCACTGAAGCCAGGATAAGTGGGTATTATGGTATTATCTGCAAGTGTGGGTGGGTGTTCTCATGCATATGCCCTCTCTTCTCATCAGCTGGACGCTTCACTCTCCACTAGTTCTCTGTGGCTCTGTCACTGACTCTGGGCCCAGGAATCCCCAGGTCTTGCCACACTGCTGGAAGTCTAACTTTTTTAAGATATAAAAGGGGAGATTAATCAAGTAGCAAGCAACAAGGAAGCAGAGCTGGGGGAAGACAGATGCCACATCATAGGAGGTCTCAAGGAAAGACCCCCAGAGCCCACATAGAGAGAACACCTTCCTCTAGAACTGCTGCTCTGAATTTGGACTTGCGGCCTCCTTAACTGTGAGAAAAGTTTCTGTTTGTTAAAGCATCCACTTGTGATATTTCTGTTCAGAGCGCTGAACCAGTTCATTCCAGTTCTGCTGAGAATTTGCATTTCCACCCCAGATAAGACTGAATCAGAACATACATTTTCCATTATACTGTGGTGCTGTGGGTTAATGCACTGGTTTGCAAAGCCGGTTTGAACCGCAAGTTCAGTGGTTCCAGCTCACCAACCGCTCCTCTGAAACCCTATACAGGGTCGCTATGGGTCAGAACCGACTTGACAACACTTAATAACAACAACAACAGGTAACTAAGTGGTAAAGCCAGAATTCGAATCGAGTTTGGTCTGACTCCAAAGCGCATGCTGTTTCCAGTCTACCACGTTTCCTTGTTGTTGTTGTTAAGTGCCATCAAGTCAGCCATAACCCATAGTGACCCTGTATAAGGTTCTCGAGGAGTGTCTGGTGACCTTGAACCTCTGACCTTGCAGTTCCAACGACTTTGCAGTCCAACACATTAACCCACAGCGCCACACCATACCTCGTGGTTAGAGAAAACTTTTTCTTGGAGTTTTCAGTAGATCAATGTCTCTCAAATTTTTGGATTCAGGTGCCCTTTACTCCTAAGGGTTTTTGTTCATTTAAGGTTATAGTTGTTGATATTACCATATTGGAAGTTAAAACAGAAATAAAAAAAAAAAAAAGTATTCATTTAAAAATAACAGTGGTAAGCCTATTTTTATGTTAGGATAAATAAAATATTTTTTGTGCCGGGAAAAAAAAAGACTAGTCAGCCTCGAAACTCAATGGGGCAGTTCCGCTCTATCGCATGAGGTTGCTGAGTGTCCTTAACACCCAACAGCAGCTTGTAGTACAGTAGATGACCCACCACCTGTCTGTTAGCAGGCTGCTGTCATGCTGGTAGTTACAGTACTGCTATTTCCAATCCCAGCAAGGTCACCCATGCTGGACAGGTTTCAGTGGAGCTTCCGGACTAAGAGAGACTAGGAAGAAAGGCCTGGTGATCTTTCAAAAACCGAAGTCTTGGTTAGTTACCACAGAGTTGGCTCTGACTCAAAACAGTGACCCAACTATGCACAAGAAAACAAAACACTGCCCAGTCATGAAGCATCCTCACAATTGTTGTTATATTTAAACCATTGCTGCTGCCACTCATTGCCAATCCAGCCTGTTGGGGGTTCTTCCTCTTTTTTGCTGACCCTCTAATTTATCAAGTATATTGTCTGTCTCCAGGGACTGGTGCCTCCTGATAACATATCTGAAGTATGGGAGATGAAATCTCACCCTCCTGGTTTCTAAGGATCATTCTGGCTGCACTTATTCCAAGATAGATTGGTTTGCTCTTCTGGCAGTCCATGATTCTTCCAATATTCTTTGGTATTTGACACTACCGTGATTCAAAGACATCATCAATTCTTTGGTTTTCTTTATTGATTGTCCAGCTTTCACATGCATATGAGGTGACTGAAAACACCATGACTTAGGTCAGGGGCACCTTTGTCCTAAAAGTGACATCTTTGCTCCTTAATACTTTAAAGAGGTCTTTTGCAGCAGATTTGCCTCCTGCATTATGTCATTTTATTTTTTGACTGCTGTTTCCATTATCAAATCCTTGATAACGTTAATCTTTTCTCCATTTATCATAATGTTATTTATTGGCCTAGTGGTGTGGAGTTTGGTTCTCTTTACATTAGTTGTAATCCATATTGAAGGCTGTATATTAATTATTTTCATCAGCAAATGCTTCAAGTCCTCTTCACTTTAGCAAGCAAGGATGTGTCGTCCACATATGGAAGGTTGTTAATGAACCTTCCTCCAATCCTGGTGTTGCATTTTTCATATAGTCCAGTTTCTCAGATTATTTACTCAGAATACTGGTTGAATAAGTACGGTGAAAGGATACAACCTTGATGCATACCTTTCCTGATTTTAAACCCTTCACTGTCCCTTGTTCTGTTGAAACCACTGCTTCTTGTACTTCATAATGGTATCCATCGTTTGTTATGATCCACACAGTCGAATATCTTTGCATAGTCAATAAAGCACAAGTATAGTGGTGGATTGTGTGTTGCTGTGATTCTGGAAGCTATGCCACTGGTATTTCAAATACTAGCAGTGTCACTGATGGTGGGCAGGTTTCAGATGAGCTTCCAGACGAAGACAGACTAGGAAGAAGGTGGGGCGAGTACTTCTGAAGGTTTAGCCCCTGAAAAGCTTATAAATAGCAGTAGAACACTGTCAGCACCAGAATATTGACTATTGTAATGTGATGAAGAGCACCAGAATATCAGATATAGTCAGATATAGTGCCGGAAGATGAGTCCCTCAGGTTGGAAGGCATTCAAAATACGACTGGAGAAGAGCTGCCTCCTCAAAGTAGAGCTGACTGCGATGACGCAAATAGAATAAAGCTTCTGGGACTTTCATTTGCTGATGGGACATAACACAAAATGAGAAGAAACAGCTGTAAACATCCATTAAGAATCAGAACATGGAATATACGAAATCTGATCTAGGAAAATGGAAAGTTCTCAAAAATGAAACAGAATGCATAAACATTGCTATCCTAGACATTAGTGATCTAATTTGGATGGGTATTGGCCATGTGGAATCTGACAATCACATGGCTTAGTATGGTAAGAATGACAAATTGAAGAGGAATGGTGTCACATTCATCATCGAAAAGAACATTTCATGATCTCTTTTGAAGTATAATGCTGTCTGTAATAGGGTCATATCCATGTGCCTACAAGGAAAAGCAGTTAACACTAATTCAAATTTACGCATCCACCACTAAAGCCAGGGATGATGAAACTGAAGAATTCTATCAACTTCTTCAGTCTGAAATTGATCAGTCATGCAACCAAGATGTATTGATAATTACTGGTGATTGGAATGCAAAGGTTGGGAACAAAGAGGAAGGATCAGTAGTCGGAAAACATGGTTTTGGTGATAGAAATGATGCTGGAGAACACATGATAGAATTTTGCAAGGCCAATGACTTCTTCATTGTAAATATCTTTTTTAAACAACATGA
>NW_006408594.1:3655278-3662642 GCF_000296735.1 Chrysochloris asiatica | reverse complement strand
AAAAAAAAAAAAATGTAGCCAGACAGAAAAAGGATGAATATTGTTTGATCTCATGTATATGACACAAAAAAAAAAAAAAAAAAATGTAGCCAGACAGAAAAAGGATGAATATTGTTTGATCTCATGTATATGACACACATTGCATGGAGACCAAGTCCATGAGTATATCCCTAATCTACAGGGGATGAAAGGGCAGTTACTGCTTACTGGGTACAGAGTTTCTGTTTGGGGTGACGAAACATTTTGGAAACAAACAGCGGTGATGGCTATACAACAATGTATGATTACTGCCACTGGGCTGCCTACATGACACATTTTATGTTGTGTATATTTTACTATGGTAGAGGGTCAGGGAAAGAATGGAAGATCTTCTACAAGATAGACTGAGAAAGTGGCTGCAAAAGTAGGCTCCCACACAGGAGATTGGTGTAGGGCCCGGGAGTGCTTCATTCTGTTGTACACAGAATAGCTATGAGTAAGAACTGACTCGACAACATTTAATAACATCAATATTTTAGTACAAATGAAAAAAAAAAGAGGCTGAATAGAAAACATTTTAAGGCGAAGGAAACCAGGCAAACCAGGTTGGGCAGGTCTAACTCCTGATGCTATGAATATGGAG
This sequence comes from Chrysochloris asiatica, assembly GCF_000296735.1. NCBI lineage: Eukaryota > Metazoa > Chordata > Mammalia > Afrosoricida > Chrysochloridae > Chrysochloris > Chrysochloris asiatica. The sequence continues at coordinate 3,662,020 of NW_006408594.1, read as the reverse complement.
CAGCTGGTGTTGGTGCTGGGGCCCCAGTGGCGAAGAGGGCCGATTGATCCAGCCCCTGGTAGAATTTCTAGCACGTTCTCTCTGTAGTCACGCTACAGTTGACACCATATTATTAGTAGATTACGGAGTCATGTGATTCAAATATGGCGCCAGGTGATGTCATATTGAGAGGTGATGGCATCAGGCCCTGGCAGCCCTTATTGTCCTGTACATGGTGAGAAATCACATCTGACCCCTGAACTGGCCTGACGAAGCCTCTCTCCCCTGGCCAGTACAAGGGCGGGTGGTGGTGCTGCGAGTATTTGTCTTTCTAATTCTTCCTCCACTACACAAAGGCACTTAACAACAACAACAACACTTCTGTTGGACCAACCGTCACCACTCATGAAAGCAGCAGTTAAGAAATCAAACGACCTATTGCATTAGGCTAATCTGCTGTTCAAGACCTCTTTAAAGCGTTCAAGAGCAGAAATGTCAGTTAGAGGATTAGAGTGCGCCTGACCCAAGCCATGGCATTTTCACTAACCTCATATGCATGTGAAAGTTGGATGATGAATAAAGACCATAGAAGAATCGATGCATTTGAGTTATGGTGTTGGAGAAGAATATTAAAGGCACCAGGGACTCCCAGAAGAACAAACCAATCTATGTTAGAAGAAGTACAGCCAAAATGCTCCTTAGAAACCAAGATGGCCAGACTTCATCTCTCATATTTCGGACATATCATTAGGAGGGTCTAGTCCCTGGAGAAGGACACGATGCTTGGTAAAGTGAAGGGACAGCAACAAAGAGCGAGACCCCCAACGAGACAGACTGGCACAGTGGCAACAACAATGGGATTAAGTATAGTAGCAATTGTGAGGCTGGCACAGGACCAGGCGGTGTTTCTTAATGTTGTATCTGTTCTTTCGCTATGGGTCACCACACTTCTGTGGCTGATCAGATGCCCCTCTTAAAGGTCTCCTTAAAGAAAGCAATAGTAGTACCCAGCAAGCTTGGGCTTTCCGTGTTGAGAGGTGAGCTGCAGAAAGGCTTGGTGTATTCTTCCTAAGTGGGAATCAGCCAATCATCAGCTTGTCTTTGCTAGCTAAGCTACGAATGACTAAAACTTTGATCAAGACATAGACATTGTCCTACTGTGTGGAGAGCTCACATGCTATGAGTGTAATGGGGCAGGCTGGGCAGATTACAGATGTGTAATCTGCAGGAGCCCTGGTGGAACAGTGGTGAAGTGTTCAGCTGCTGACCAGGAGGTCAGCAGTTTGGACCCACCAGCAGCTCTGCGGGAAACCCTATGGGGGTAGTTCTACTCTGCTTTTGAGGGGCACTAGGAGGCAAAATCGACTTGACAGCAATGGTTTGGAGTTTGGTTTGTGTTGAGACTCCATTGGGCTGTGACCCCTTGAGAAGCTCAATTAGAGCTGAACCTGCAGAAGAGTTGTCACTGTGCCAGGGAAGGGACAAAGATCCCACAGGGTCAGTTCCCCAGGAGCAAGGATCAGAGATACCATGCCATTCTGTTGTCTTTGTCTTTTGAAATGAGATTCCCCCACCTCTTAAGATTGAAGAACATATAAAATGTGACCCAGGAAGCCTTTGTGGACCACCTCTTACTTTTCACTGTGTCCATGATGTGGCGCTGCTGGAAGCTGGTCAGTTTGGACTCTTTCATCATCACTGCAAGACGAGAGCATCTGTGTGAGGCCCAGTGGGCTCCAGGCAGATGGTTTTATCCCACCTTCTGTAAGTTTACAGTGGATCCCCTCCAGTCTGGTCCCGAACATCCCTACTCTCCCTACCTTGCTTTGTTTCTGTAGCATTCATCCCCACTTCTGTTTCAGATATTTACCTTGGGGATTTTGTTACCATCCTACCAGAATTCCAATTAGCTCCAGGAGAGCAAGACCTTTTGCTGTCTGTCCCCCATTTTGTATCCCCAGCACCTAGAATAGGGTCTAAAACTGTTGTTGTTGTTGCTACGTGCTATAGAGTCAATTCCGACTCATAGCCACGCTATATACAGTTTCTGAGGAACAGTTGTTGGGTTTGAACTGCTGATTTTGTGGTTTGTTACCCAGTGCTTATCCTACAGTGCCATACCAGGAGTCCAAAGCACATATAAGCCCCCCCCGCCCCCCAAAAAAAGAGAAGAAAAGAAACAAGTTGTCACTGAGTTGCTTCTGATTTATGGTGACCCCAGATGTTGTAGAATGGAATTATGTACCAGAGCATTGTTGAATCTGTGAGCTTTTGGAAAACCAAATTGCCAGACGGCTCTTCTGAGATGCCACCAGGTGGGTTTGAACTGCTAACCTTTTGGTTAGTAGTCAAGTGCTTAACCATTTGTGCCACTCAGGGAATCCTAAGGCACATGATTGTTGTTAAGTGCTTGTCAAGTGGGTTCTGAGCCATAAGAAACCCTGTGTAGGGGTTTCTGAGGAGCTGGTGAGCTTGGATCACCAACCTTTTGGTTCAAATCAACTTTGCAGCCCAATACACGAACCCACAGCGACACAGTCGGCTCTTAAAAATGGTGGAATGAATTAAGGAGCAAGCATTTATTAAGCACGTGTCCAGGGGTTGGAGCTGTGATGGTGAATCAAATCAGGCACAACCCCTGTCCTGACAGAGCTCACAATCTCGAGGAGTGATGGACATGAATCCAGTGGGCCCAATGAAGAAACCGCCATTTGGCAGTATGAAGGCAATAACAAGTGATTCTGCCGTGGTGGTGTTCCCTGGGGGAAGTTGTTGTTGTTAAGTGCCCTAGAGTGGGTTCCGACTGGAGTGGGTTCCGACTGATAGTGACCCTGTATAAGGTTTCCTGGAGCAGCTGGTGAGCTTGAGCTGCCGACCTTGCAGTCCAGCGCATTAATGTGCTGTGGAGTTGGTTCCCGCTCATAGGGACCCCCCTGTACAGGGTTTCCGAGGGATTTACGGTTGCAGAAAGCCTCATCTTTCTCCCGTGTAACAGCACTGCTGACCTTGACAGTTCGCAGACCGATTCGTAATCCAGAGCTCCATAGTGTAGTCTAAAGAACACCCAGGAGTTAACTTTAAATTCTTAAGTCCTTTGACTTTCAGCCACCATCAAGCTTTGTAACATGGGCTTCTCGTCTGTAAACCCAGAACCCCGATTCTAAGCCATAGGAACTCTGGTAGTGTAGTGGTTATGAGTCTGGCTGCTAATCTCAAAACCAGCAGTTCGAAACTACCAGCGGCTCCGCGGGAGAAAGATGAGGCTTTCTGCTCCCATAAAGATTTACAGCCTCGGAAAAAACTTGATGGCACTTAACAACTAATCCACAGGTCATGTAGGGGTGAACTGAGCTGCAGAGGGGAACCTTTACCACCACTCTTGACGTCACTTTCTTAAACACACTGACCTTGGAGCAGCTCGCAGGTTTCCGGGGTGTAAGTGGCCGACTGGGGGCAGCGCCAGAACCCCGTTTCTTTGGTCACTGCCCCCAGCCTGTTCTGAGAAGCCATTGAGGAGCCCTGCGGACGAAAAGACGCAATGAAACATCCCCTGCCTCCCAGCTCCAATCTGTGGTCCCTCCTCGCCCCCTAATCCCATCTGAAGTTTCGTAGAGAGTCGGGGATCCGGGTTGCAGCAGAATCGCGACGCCTGCCTCCAGTAAATATCGCGGTAGTGCCTCATCCCTCGACCCTGACACAGACAGTTCTCGTCTTGACCCGGCGCCTGAGGCAAGGCAGTCCCCTCGGGAGAAAGGGAGCGTTAAAATCGACCAGGTCACAGCTGAAACCTCACCCTAAAGTAAGACCTGTCTAGGTGCCCCCTCCTCTCGGAGGGCGGCGAATGGGCTCCCGGAGTCGGAAACACTTCATCCAGATGCTCCCCAGAAATATTTTGTTCTGTCGGCTGCAAGAACCTGCTAAACGCGGCTCTGGCTACTATGGTAACGAGCGCCACACACCATTCAGCGCATGCGCATGTTTGCCTCGCCTACTTGCCTCCCGGAAGTGATTTCCTCTGGGTCACGGCGCAAGCGCAAGGTCCGCTTGGTGCTGTGTTGAGGAAGGCACGCTGTTTTTGGGGTGTCCTCGCGGTTGTGGTGTGAAAACCACATCTCTCTGCCGCGCGGGCAGTATGTCAGACAACGAGGACAAGTAAGTGCAGGGATGGCCTTTGCAGGAGCTGGGTGGGAGGGAGCGGGAGGGGGCGGGAACCTGGGACGGAAGAGGCTGAGGAGCCAGGCGCCTGGGTGCAGTGTACCGGGATGCTGACGGGCAGGGACCAGGAGCCCGGACCAGGCTAGAGCCTGGACACAAAGACCCAGGCGCAAGGGACCTTATTGTGAATAAGATGTCTTTCAACAAACTGCCGTTGGCTCCCTCTATGCAACCTCTACTGGAATTTGAGTTGGTCATAGCCCCGTCTCTCCAGGCGATCACGTTTTAGAAGGTGGGACCGGCCCATAAACAGGAGGCCTGGGTTGATGCCGTAGGATAAGCACTCGATCGCAAGGTCGGCGGTTCAAGCTATGAGTCGGAACCCATTCGACGGCACTTAACAACAACAGTTGAAGTTTAAAACCCCAAACGCACTGCCATCGAGTCGATTCCGACGCAGAGCCACCGATCTAGATGGGGGTCTCTTTATGGGTCAGACAGCTTCCCCTTCCAACAGTGAAGTTGCTGGTGGGTATGAGCCGTGGACGTGGCGTTTACCAGCCTAGCGCTTAACTCCCGGCGCCACCAGCGCATATGTGTGTGTGAGTGAACCCAGAGTTGGGGGTGAATGTGGTGTAGTTTCCCAGAGGTGGGGAAGGCCCGTAAGGGCTCTAGGATGTGAGTCAGAAGTGGCCTGGTGGACAAGTCAGGGAGCATTATACAGGTCAGCAGTGTCCTAAAGTACAGGGGCCTGAGGTGGTCTGGGGTGGGGGTGGGGGGGATTTGGAAAACCAGTCTGTGTTCTGAAAGCAACACACGGCAGGAAGGGGCTAGGAGAGACAGTAAAGGCCAGATGTTTGAGGTGGATGGGGCACTGCGGTTTTGTTTTTTTTTTTTTTTTTAATGTTTTTTTGTGAATTATGTGATAGTTTACATGGAAGAACATTAGCTTTACATTCATCCTATCTTATATCTTTTGTTGCCATGGTTACAGTTGAGTTGTTTTAAGAAGCCGAGTGATACAGTTCCAGTTTCTTTTTAGAAGAGATACTTTGTGTTCATTGTGATGCCTCCAGTTGGATTGCAGGAGAAAGATCAATTAGGAAGTTGTTGCAAAATTATAAACCCAGAAAGGACAGAGCTGTGAATCGGAATTGAGATTGTAGAAAAGTATTAGCTTTACATTCTTCCTATCGTATGCCTCTTGTACAGTTTTGATGGTGACGACTTTGATGATGTGGAGGAGGAGGAAGGACTAGATGACCTGGAGAATGCTGAGGAGGTCAGTATTTAACCTGTAGCTCAAGCTACCCGAGTACACCTGCCCCTCTTTGTGGTCACGGCCCATGCCATGGCATCCCTAGTCAGAGGGAGCAGCATGCTATTTCTAGGTGGCGGAGAATTTCTATGGGGTGGGCTGAGCTACTGCCTTTGACTTATGAGCAGTTACTTTACTGGTGGGCAAAACATCACCTTCATTCATTCAACAAACATGTTCCTTACCTGTGCCAGGTACACCACTCCACCTTAGAGTCTTGGTGCACGCTGCCCCTTCTTCCGGGAACACTTCTCCTTAGATACCTTCATGGTCTGCTCTCTCCTCTCCTTCAGTGGCCATCCTATTTAAAACTGCGGCATTTGCCCCGTCCTCATCCACTGGTCCACCCTGGTGCTCTCTTCTCTGTGTTTATGTGTTTTACTTACCTTCTTTTTCATCTATCTCGTTATAATGACAGATCTCCAGAGGCAAGAATTTCTTTTTCTTAAATGTTTTATTGTGAATTATGTGATAGTTTACATAGGAGAACATTAATTTTACATTCATTCTATCTTATATCGTTTCATTGCCATGGTTACAATCCCCTCCATGTATCATCAACCAGCGAAAGGGTATACCCTGCAATCCTGCCCGCCCCGTACCCTCCAGGTCTTCAGCACACAGTCGCTCTCCCTCTCTGGATCTAAAGTCTCCAGCTGCTGCATCCCTCCACGTCATCATCTCTGCCTCCATTTCAGGCATTAACTACTTCTCTGGGTAGGGTCCCGCTCTCCGCTCTTCTCCCTTGATGGTCCTAGGGACTTCCACTCCTAGACTGAAAAGTTAATCACTTCCCTCCTTGCTATAAAATGTCTACCTTTACATTTCCACCCTTCACAATCAGTCCTGATAACAATTATTTACTGTTGTATCACAAGAGACCCATCTGCATTTCATTGCATCAGCCCCGCCGCCTAGACAGATTGGATATTATTCACTGGAGATTCTACCTTCTTCCAGGCCCTCTGTATCTAGGTTCCCTCTTGAAAGTTTGTAAACCAGTCACTTCTTGCCTTTGTAGCCCCCCAATCCCCTATTTTGGGTAGCCAATGTCCAAGTTGCCCATCCCTGTCTACTCTGTGTGAAGGGGGTGGGAATGATTCTTGCTGTAAGGATTTATTCCCTCTTTTGAGCGACTGCGTCCTCAGGTGTAGGTCAAGTTCATCAAATTGTATGAGAGTACTTTTTTCCTCTTTTTACTTCTGGTTGAGCTCTGATCATCCAGTCATTGAAGCCAGGTCAAGTGGGTATTATCTGCAAGTGTGGGTGTTCTTATGCATATGCCCTCTC
>NW_006408594.1:3620449-3655108 GCF_000296735.1 Chrysochloris asiatica | reverse complement strand
AATCAGAGCATGTATTCCCATTGAGTCTTAGTCTTGGAAGGGGGTTTGCACTGAGGGGACCCGACCACTTGCCTTGATGTTTCCTGGGCAAGCAAGTTGCTTGTTCTTGTAGTAACAGTAGGTCTGCCTATGTTGTTTTATGTTTTTCCTGTAGGTCTTTCTTTCAAGAAGTATCTTCTGTTCTTCTAGCCACTCCAGGCTGGTCTGCTTGCCCTTTCAAGTGGGAATCTCCCATCTCTGGAGATCTGGATGTGGTTCAGGCTTCCACCTACAGTCTTATGTATTGCAGCGGCTCCGCAGGAAGCCTCCTTCACTGGGCATGTTGTCGCCCCGTTTTAGGTGTGAGGCAAGAATTTCTAATGTGGCTTGTTTAATCACTCACTGTTCATCCCGAGCACTTAGATCGCTATCTTACATATAGTTGTTGTTGTTGTTTTGTTGTTAGTATTGTCAAGTTGGTTCTCACTCAGTGACCCTGCATATAGCGCCTCTGAGGAGTCAGCACTCAGTAAATATTTACAGAATTAGTTATTTCTTCATTATGCAATTTAACCTCCTCCCTACAAAACTGTTTGCACCTTTTGTTCTCATCAAACTCCACAATTAGCTTTCTGCACCTAATCTGTTCTCTCTCTCCTTGGTTCCCTTGTGCAAGCTTTTCCATCTGCCTGGAATGGGTTTCTCTTGCTTGTTGGCCTGGCTGCTCCTACTCCTCTGTTAAGTCTCTGCACACTTCTCAAACCCAGGATGAATTTGACGCCCTCTCACCATTTCGTTAACTCGGCTGCATGATCATGTGTGGCCTTCTTAGCCCCTACTGCTCTGCTCCCATGTCTCCCCTAAAACAGGCTAACCAAGAACTGTTCTCTGTGCCAGTACATGTTTCCTGCCTTTTTTAGTCACATGACCCCGTGACTCAATTACTGTAGGTGGGGGGTGGGATGCCTGCTCCCAACTTCCTGCTTAGGGTTATTTGTCATCTAGGATACCTCTTGATAGAGCCAACATCCTGGGGACCCCTGTCCCCATCTCCTGACTCTTTGCCTCTCATATACATGGGTAGGCATTGGCTTTGGAAGTCACCAGACCTAGGCCATCCCAGCCTTTGACTAGGTCTTCTGGTTACGCTCACGATGTCTGAGCCTCTAGAGCAGGGGCTGCGATCCCTACTTGAGAAGGCTGTTGTGGGGACGAAGTAAGGCGTTAGCAAGGCAGTGCAGACTTGCTAGCCTGGAATAAGCGTTAACAGTAGTGAGTTTGATGGGGAGGGCCATTTGTGTCACCTCCTCCCTCCCCCTCCTCTCCCATAGCATGCACCCAGCAGGCTCTCCTTTCCACATGCAATGTCCTGGAGCCCTTGGTGATTCCTGGTGACCCTGTAGGATAGAGTAGAGCTGTCCCACCGGGTTCCCTCTTTCTCCTGGAGAGCAGCTGGTGGGTCCCAACTGCCGCCTTTTCCATTAGCAGCTGGGTGCTTAACCCCCTTTGTCACCAGACTCCCAGGTTTTCCTTCTTTTCTTTTTGGGTGTCCAGGAGGGCCAGGAGAACGTCGAGATCCTTCCATCAGGGGAGCGACCGCAGGCCAACCAGAAGCGGATCACCACGCCGTACATGACCAAGTATGAGCGAGCCCGCGTGCTGGGCACCCGAGCCCTCCAGATCGCGTGAGTGTGTGCCCCTCTTCTGCTTATCCTTCCCAGCCAGAACCTGGACACAGGCCCTCCTGTCACGGTGTGCCAGGCTTTGTGCTCAACCCCTCCCCCAGGGAGTTTACATCTGTGGGAGAAATGGCATCTGGGCATCGGAGAAGGACGTAGGAAAAATCACAGTGAAAACCCAGACTCACATGATGGCCTCTCAGGTCAGTGAAGCAAATCAAAAACAATGTGAATTCCCAAGCTCTAGGCTGCTAGTCAGACGGTAGCTCCCACTGGCTTATGGTGCGTCTTACCCCTGGGTGCAGTGTGGCCAGCCCAGAGGAGTGGGAAGGGCACTCCTTGTCAAGACGTGGGTGCTCAGGGAAGTGTGGGGTGCTGGAGGATCCATCCGTAGCCACCTTCTTCTCCTTCCTAAGTTGGGAGCCAGCTGAAGGAAAACAAGACTCAGATGATAGACAGTAGGCAGCTGGAGGTCCCTGGGCCCCAGCTCGGATTGTGTGGCCTTTGAACAGTGAGGTTGACTCCACAGTCAGAGACTGGGACTGCACAGCTGCCTGCTGAGGCCTTCGAGGGCACGGAGGAGCGTGGACGCTGTGGACAAGTGGCTTTGAGAGCAGGGACTGCAGAGACTGGCTCATAGAGACTCGCTCCGCAGACAGACAGGGCACTATCCTCCACCCACGGGGAGCCATGGAAAGGAAGCACCTGGCTGAGGAAAGGGGTCCAAACCTGCATGGGAGAGGTGTGAGAAATGGGCCTGTGGACGAGGGGCAGCAGCTCTGAGGGGTGGAGAATGCTGGAGGAGTAGTGATGCTCAGTCTGGGCAGGCAGTTCTGGGGTGTAACAATGACAGCTGTGTCCCCCTCACTGAAAGGCCCCACACCCGGGTGCAAGACCCTGGCTAGCCTGGCTGTACTCTGCAGTGGTTTGGGCCAGCCACATATGGCTATTGACATTTAAATTATGAAATGGAATTTATTGAAATGAACATGAATATCCAGTCCATCGTCACGGGTCACGTTCCAAGTGCAGTAGCCACCTATGGCTAGTGCACATCCAGAACATTCTGTCCTCACAGAGTGGCCTTCTCCTGGGCAGTGCTGGTCTAGCTGAAAGTGGCCCAGCAGGGAAGAAGCTTTTAGTCTTCAGCATGTGGTGAGACACTCTGTTAGCTCCTGTTGGGGTGTGAACATGTTGAAAGACGTAATCCCCCTCCTCTAGGTGTTCAGTTGGGTGGGGGTAGGGGACATGGTTATGAAAGTACAAAGAAACAGTAATTTCAGGGTGCCTGGGAAAGTCTCATGAAGGAATTAGAATTCACACAGGGACAAGTAAAGGGAGGAGATGGCTTTGAAGGTGCTCCAGGTACCAGATCAAGACAGATGCATGTGGATGGTTGGGGATGGCAAGTGGCTTGGGTCATGAGCTTGGGAAAGATGTCACTAGAGCCTTGAGTGAGCCTTAAGTTTCAAAGACTGGAGTTCATATGTGGGTGATGTGATGATGCATACAAATGTTTTTGAGGCAGACATTCAGACCACTGCTACAAAAGGGTATTGCTTCTCTTTGGGATTGTGCTATGGCCCCACTCTATCTTCTGACAAGGAAAGGGGAGCAGGTCTATATGCCATTAGTATCTGGTAGTAGGGAACCAGCGCTTGATGTTCTTACGTGCCTTTGAATAATGACCCTGTATAGATGGCCAAGTACTACTTGCTGAAAGTGAAGAAGACTTAAAATATTTACTGTTGAAGATCAAAGAGTACAGTCTTCAGTATGGATTACATCTCAATGTAAAGAAAAAAATCCCCACCACTGGACCAATAAACAGCATTATTATCAATGGAGAAAAGATTGAAGTTGTCAGGGACTTCATTCTTCTTGGATCAACTGTCAACACTCAAGGAAGCAGCAGGCAAATCAAATGACGCATTGCATTAGGCAAATCTGCTGCACAGGACCGTTTTAAAGTGTTGAAGAGCAAAGATGTCAGCTTGAAGACTAAGGAGGTGCGCCTGACCCAAGCCATGGTATTTTCAATAACCTCATATGCATGTGAAAGCTGGACAGTGAATAACAAAGACCGTAGAAGAACTGATGCTTTTGGGTTATGGTGTTGGAGGAGAATATTGAAAGTGCCATGGACTGCCAAAGGAACCAACAGATCTGTGTTGGAAGAAGTGCCGCCAGAGTGCTCCTTGGAGGCCAGGATGGCTAAACTTCGTCTCATACTTCGGACATATTGTCAGGAGGGACCAGTCGCTGGAGAAGGATATCATGTTTGATAGGGTGGAGGGTCAGAGAAAAAGAGGAAGACCCCCAGTGAGATGGATTGGCAAAATGGCAGCATCAGTGGGCTCAAGTGTGGCAACAATTGTGAGGTTGGCCCAGGATCCGGCAGTGTTTTGTTCTGTTGTGCGTAGGGTTGCTATTGACTCGATGGCACCTAACAACAAAATAGGGTTTCCAAGGAATGGCTGGTAGGTTTGAACCACCGTCCTTGCAGTTCAAACCGACCATGTCCAGTGCATTGGCCTGCTATACTACTGTGCTTAATGTTGTTATTAAGTGTTGACCCTGTGTAGGGTTTCCAAGGAGCGGAATAAATTTAGCATTCAGATGAAGGTTGAGTCTGGCTCATTAGCACCATCTGGTGGCTGATATTGTTTATCACATCCACTTCCTAAGGATTGTTGGCAAATGTGTTCAAGGATCCCATGGTAGGTGCCATCCATTTAGCTCTGACTCATAGTGACCCTATGCACAACAGAACAAAACACTGCCCTGTCCTGTGCCATCCTCACAATTGTTATACTTAAGCCCATTGCTGCTGCTGCTGCTTCAGTCCACCTTGTTGGGGATCTTCGTCTTTCTCACTGACCCTCTACTTTACCAAGCATGAGGTCCTTCTCCAGGGACTGGTCCTTCTGATAACATGTCTGAAATATGACAGATAATGTCATATCATCCTGGCTTGTAAGAAGCATTCTGGCTGTACTTCCTCCAACACAGATTTGTTTTTCTGGCAGTCCGTGATACTTTCAATATTCTTCTCCAGCACCATAACTCAAATGCATCAATTCTTCTACGGTCATCCTTATTCACAGACCAATTTTCACATGCGTATGAAGTGATGGAAAATACCATGGTTTGGGTCAGGTGCACCTTAGTTCTCAAACTAACAGCTTTATTCTTGTACACTTAAAAAGAGGTCTTGTGCAGCAAGTTTACCGAATGCAGTGCATCGTTTGGTTTCTTGACTGCTGCTTGCATGAGTGTTGATGGTGAATCCAAGAAAAATGAAATCTTTGACAACTTCAATGTTTTATCCATTTATCATGATGTTATTTATTGGTCTGATTGTGAGGATTTTGTTTTCTTCACATTGAGGTGCAACCTATACTGAAGGCTGTGGTCTTTGATTTTCATCAGTAAGGATTTTAAAACCTCTTCGCTTTCAGAAAGCAAGGTGGTATCATCTGTATATTGCAGGTTGTTAATGAGTCTTCTTCCAATCCTGATGCCACCTTCTTTTTCATAGAATCCAGTTTCTCAGATTATTTGTTCAGCATACAGATTGAAAAAATACGGTGAAAGAATACAACCCTGGCACACACCTTTCCTGATTTTAAGCCATTCGTTCTTTGTTCTGTTCAAACAACTGCCTCTTTATGTATAGGATCCTTGTGAGCACAGTTAAGTGTTCTAGAATACTTACTCTACACAGTGTTGTCCATAGCTTGTCATGAGCCACACAGTCGAAAGCCTTGGATAAATCACTGGACCGAAAGGTTGGTTTGAACCACAAGGTTAGTGATTTAAACTCAGCGTTCACTGCTTGGAAACCCTACACAGAGTCGCTACGAGTCGGAACTGACTCAATGGCACTTAACAACAATGGCAAACATCTTTGTGGTATTCTCTGCTTTCAGCCGAGAGCTAGCTGACGTCAGCAATAGCTCTAGTTCTATATACTCTTCTGAATCTGATACTGTTGTAGCTGGTTTTCAGCTATCTTTTACTTGCATGTAGATTAATGATGATGTTCAATGATTTCTGCATTCCATTGGGTCTCCTCTCTTGGGAATTGGCACACATACGGATCTGTTCTGTCAGTTGGCCAGGTAGCTGAGTGAGTATCTCCAGTGCTACATCAGTTTGTTGAAGGATTTCCATTTGTATTCTATCAATTCCCAGAGTCTTGTTCTTTGCCAATGCCTTCAGTGCAGCTCAGGACCATTGGGTCTTGATCATATGCTACCTCTTGAACATCACCCATTTCTCTTTGGCACAATGACTCTGTGTATTCCTGCCATCTTCTTTTGATGCTTTCTGCATCATTCGGTATTTTGCCCAGAGAATTCTTCACTGTCACAAGTCCTCGTGTGTGACAAATTACTGTTGAGAGTGTGACAATGATTAAATATGCAATTCCCCAGTCCCCAGGTGTTTAGGTTTGGCAGGGAGATGGACCTAGTCACATAGGCCCTGCACACATTGTGTGCACATAGTAGGTGCTGGGGGAATGAGTGCTCTTCAGTTACTCCTCTTGGAAGAAGTAAGGCTGACGTAGACCAGGAGAGCACCTTGCCCTGTTCTTTGAAGGTTTATGTATAGAGGCAGTATAGGCGGCTACATCCCTAACCCACTTACATTGAGTCGATTCTGACTCATTGTGCCCTGTAGGGCACAGGAGAACTGCTCCTTGGGTTTCTGAGACTGTAAATCTTTCTGGGAGCAGGTAGCCTCAGCTTTTGCTCGAGGTGTGGCTGGTGGGTTTGAACCACTCACCTTGTGTTTACTAGCTCAGTGCCTTACCCATTTTGCCACCAGGGCTCCTTCACAAAGGATATAAATCCCCAATCCACTGCCATCTACTGGATTCCGACTCATAGCTACCCTATATAGGATTTGGAGACTAAATGTGTACGAGAGCAGACAGCCTCATCTTTTTCCTGTGGAGCTGCTAATGGGTTTGAACCACTGACTTTGTGGCTAGCCAGTCCAGTGCTTATCCTACAGCACCACCAGGGCTTCTTGGAGGATATTGTTGTTGTTGTTATGTGCTGTTGAGTCCGTTGCAACTCATAGCGACCGGTGAGTGAGAGCCTGTGACTTTGCAGTCTAGTGCGTTTTCCCAGTTGTTGTTGTGAAGTGCTGTGGAGTTGGTTCTGACTCATAGTGAACCAGTCTGGGTTTTCCAAGAAGCAGCTGGTGGGTTTGAACCACTGACTTTGCAGTTCAAATTGACCTTGCAGACCAGTGCTTATCCTATAGTGCCATACCAGGACTCCATTATAGGGTTATGTGGAGTTGGTTCCGACTCATAGCGACCCTGTACGGGGTTTCTGAGGCTGTAAATCTTTTTGGGAGCTGAAAGCCTTATCTTTCTCCCACAGAACTGCTGGTAGTTTCGAACTGCTGACCTTGAGGTTAGCAGCCCGACTCTTAACCACTATGCTACCAGAGCTTCTTGGATTCCATTATAGGGGAAGTGAAATACTTGGTCTCCACCTTAGGAAAATGTTCAGGTTTTTGAGAGTAACAAATCAAAATATTCAACAGTAAAACAAGTGAATTGTTTGGTGTACACCGGTGTCTTGGAATTACCTAGCATCAGCATCACCTAGGGAGCTTTGCAAATAGAGATTTCTAGGCCCCTTCACCTCTGTTTTCTAGCATGAGCTCTTAGTCATTTCTGATGATGAGCCAAGTTCGGGATCTGTGTGACTGTGAGCTGGAATAGTCAAGGGCGTCTTCCTGGAGGAGGTGGGCCTCGAATCAGTCTCCTCTTGCCTGTTTCTGGAGTAGTTTTTTTTTTGGGTGGGGAGCACGCTGAACCCCAGGTGGTCTGTAGGAAACCTTCTGAGCAGGTAGTTCCAGTGCCGTGAGACAGGGCCTAGGAGAAACCTGTGCAGAAAGGGGAGGCCCTAAGGACACAGCCCGGGTGCTCCTGGGACACGGAGCCCAGCCAGGCTTGGAGGGGACACACAGTGGAAGGATCTGGCTGGAACCTGGGGTACGTGGAGGGAAGTAGCCTGAGAAGATGCCAGAATGGGGAGCAAGGAGCAGGTTGGGTTCTGGCCTGCTGGCCGTAGGAGTCGTAGAAGGATTATAAGCGGGAGAGCACCCTGGTCACAGACTGTGGAGACCGGGGAGTGGATCTCGAGACCACCAAAGGGGTTGTTGTTGTTGTTAATGCTGTTGAGTTGGTTCCGATTCATAGCAACCGTGTATAGGGTTTCCTAGGAGCTGCTGATAAGTTTGAACCGCTGACCTTGATGTTCATACTGACCTTGTAGTCCAGTGTGTTAAGCCACAGTGCCACACCAGGACTCTGAGGGAAATGTGGAGAGCTGGGCTCTGAGGCCACCAGGCTCTGGGTTTGAATCCAGTGGTCAGAATAGTGTGCCTCTGCACATGCTGTTCCCTGTACCTTCAATGCTCTGCCTTGCATCCGGGCTCTGGCATCTGCGATCAGCCCTGGGGATGGTCTTGGGTAGGGGGCTGACATGATGGATCATATGTTATAATGATTGTAGCTGATGTTGGTCATGTTCATCATACCTGTCATATTACGTGGTTAGGAAGCAGTACGTGGGGTTCAGATCTTGGCTTTGCCATTTACTGGCTGTGTGACCTTGAGCATGTTGCTAACCTATCTGTGCGTTAGAAATACAAACAGCACCACCGCCCACTGCAGTAGTAAGTAATGCATTGAGAGCAGCAGGCAGCCCCTGGGCAGCACTTACCTGCTGACTGTCATTATTTCAGCACCCCCACCATGCAGGCAAGGAGCTCTGGTAGCGTAGTGGTTACGAATCAGGCTGCTAACCTCAAGGTCGGCAGTTCAAAACTACCAGCTGTTCTGTGTGCTCCCACAAAGATTTGCAGCCTCGGAAACCCTGTGCAGAGTCACTAGGAGTTGGAACCGACTCCACGGTACTTAACAACAACAACCACCATGCTGCAGTGAGACGTCTGAGGTTTGGGGAGGTGAGAACACGGGTGCCCACCCTGACCTCCTGCTTGACCTCCCTGACATCTGTCTCTGTGCCCGCAGGATGTGTGCCCCCGTGATGGTGGAGCTGGAGGGGGAGACAGACCCCCTGCTCATCGCCATGAAGGAGCTCAAGTAAGTCACCCAGGTGGTGGGTCACTGCTGCGGAGCCCCCCCCCACCCCCAATGTCCTGGGAGGGACAGGCGTCTGTGTCTGTTGCCATGGGATGGCAGAGCCTTCCCGACACCGTCCCATACTCAGGGTGTGGAACACCTTTTAGCTGGTAGTTCCTTCCCAACAGAGTGCTCTCTACGTTCTGTCCCTGATGCATAGAGCTGGCCTCACCAGCCCTGCTGCCCTGAGACTTCTCCCTTCCACAGGGCCCGAAAGATCCCCATCATCATTCGCCGCTACCTGCCAGACGGGAGCTATGAGGACTGGGGCGTGGATGAACTCATCATCACCGACTGAGCCCCAGCCTCCTGCCTGCCCCACCTCGGCCTCTACTCTCCTGCTCTTCATCCGTGTAAATAATAAACTGCTCCGCCTCCTAGCCCGACACTTGTGCTATCTGTGGCCCGTCTTCCCTGGGCCTGCCTGGAGCACACAGCTGCCCCAGAGGCCCGTGACTGTCAGCTCTTTAAGAAGCCCCTGGCCCTTACCCCCATGGACCCCATCCCTCCCTGTCTCCCTGCTTCCCCAGAGCGACACCTCAGCTGCCTTCCCAGCACACAGACCAGCCTTTGTGCCCAGGGAACTGGTTGCCACGGAAACCCCCAATTTCCTCTCCAGTGGGGCCTGGCTGAAGGGGCTTCTCCCTTCTCAGGAGTATCACAGAGCAGGTCTCATCAAGCCGCCCATTGTTTCCTGAGGACCTGCCTCAAGCTCTTATCAGGGGCTCGGATCCCCTTTCAGGAGCAGTGTCCCAGCAGGAAGCTTGGGGACACAGCCATCTCCCGCCTCCCCAGCCAGAGCCTGCTGGGCAAGGCCACAGCTGGAGCCGGGCCGGAGCACCTGCCTGGCCCTACCCCCTCTGTCCCTGTTCCTACTCTGGCCACTGCCCCACTGCCCACACCTCTCTGCTCTGCCACACCCACCTCCTCTCCCAGCTTTGCGCCCCATCCCTGCGAACCTTAACTAGACTGGGTACCAGGATGACAGTGGGCAAGGAAGCTGGGTTCCTGGGGTCAGACCCCTCTGCCCTGCGTGAGCAGCCTTGGGGTGCTAATGAGTCATTCTGTACCTCATTTACCAGATCTGAGCATGACCTATCACATTGGCTCCTCCCTCAGAGGTACAGGGGAAAGCGAAGATCTTGACACCAAAGGGACTAGGGCGAGTTGGTACCCCAAATAGTCCAGCCTAAGCCTCCCCTGTCTCCTCCCCTTCCAGACTGACTTAGCCTCTACCGAGGCCTGGCCTGACCACGGTGTGCCCTGGACAGGGTGGGGATGATGTGCACCCACAGTTGGGCGCGGCCAGGGTGCTTATTGGTCTGGAGAAGGGTTAATTCAGGGGGCAGTGGACTTGCACCCCTTCCGCCTTCCTCCCAGCCTGTGGAATCCTTTAATCAAGTTGGGTGCTGAAATTTCAGCTCTGAAATGCCGCCTTTGTGCCGGCATCCAGGCGGCCGCCCCAGAGTACGGGGGTCATTTTCTCGGCCCCATTTCTCTAAATGGCCTCTTTGTTTTCTTCTGGGCTGCTCAGTATCAGATGTGATTAAAGGGAGATGGGGTTTGGGCGGGGAGGGGAGAAGGGAGAGGGTTAACCCTTAGGGCTGGGGTGTCAGGGAAACGGAAGAGAAAGGGGAGTTTTCTCTCACTGCCCCCTTCTCACTACTCTCTCCCTTGCAGGCCGGGGCTCTGCCTTCCACTGCTGCCTCTGTCTTGGGATGTGGTCAGAGCCCCTCAGTCCTTTCCAGAAACACCTGGCCCTTCTCTCCTTACAGGAGGAGGCCCCGTGCTCCCATGGCCTCAGCACATCCGGGACCTTTGGTCTCAGTGATGAGTCACCCGGTCTTCTGACTCCACTGGGGTCATTGGTCCCCCCACTCCCACATCTCCTGTGATCTTGGAGTCAGTCTCATGGGCTGTGGGGTCCTGGCGGGGTGTGTCTTCTTGATGTCCCCTTCTCCCGCTCACTGCCAGTGTCAGCTCCAGAGCCCGTTCCACTGAGAAGAGCAGCAGTGAACAGACTTAGGAAGAAACTGATGCCCTGCTTTTCAGTACCACTGGAAGGGTGGGTTGTGAAAACCTTGAGCATGCCCAGTCAGTGCTGATGATCTCTAGCGAAGTTCTAGACTAGATTATTCCACATTTGAAAGCTATTTGATAGAACGAACGAGGGGATCCTTGGGAACAAGCAGAGGGAGTGTCATCCGATGAACAGAATTTCTTTTGATGGTTAATGGTCTTAGAGATTGTGAATGGGATGGACACGTGTTTCTCGATTTTGGTCCACCATCAGGCAATATTGCCACATGACTATGAGTTCTGGTGTGGCTCTGTGGGTTAATTCACTAGACTGCAAAGTCGGCTTGAACTGCAAGGTCGGTGGTTCAAGCTCACCAACCACTCCTTGGAAACCCTGTACAGGGTTGGAATTGACTTGATGGCACTTAACAACAAGATGAATGGAGTCTTGGTGTGGTGATGTAGGATAAGTACTGGACTGCTAACCACAAGATAGATGGTTCAAACCCACCAGCTGTTCCTTGGAAACTATGTGGGGAGGGTCTCAATGAGTTGGAACTGACTCCATGGCACTCAACATAAACAATGATATAGAGAGGTTTAGTGGTGTACACACATGCCTCCTCATTTCAGTCTTTTATTAGTGCCTTGAATGATGACATTCAAGTTTACAGATACATAAAGCTAGTAAGTTGGATCCAGAAAGCCAAAAGATGGAAAATGGGTCAAAACTAGTAAGAAGACATCTGTTACAGATCAATGTAAAATCCTGCATTTTGCTCCAGTAAAACCAGCAGTTTTATAGTGTTGGAGGTGGGCTGACTCGACAGCAGATACTGTGTAAAGGGGCAGAGGCTTGCAGTTACCGCTGAGCCTGATGGGAGTCACAGGTTAGAGAAAGGTGCCCAAAGAGATGAAGAGGTCTGAGTTCCAGATCAAAGGAGATTGGCCACCCTGGGAGGATGGAACTAGCTCTTGGTGCCTCCAAGTCCTGACTAGGCGGAGGGGCTGGTGACCTTGGATGGAAGAAACAAATGAGAGGACTGTGGAGACATTAGCTGTGGTTCAGTGACAGGATCCCCACTCCAGTTGCCCCATGGGTGTCAGTAGGACTGTCTCCAGAGGGTTTTCTATGGCTGCTGTTTCAGAAGCAGATTGCCAGACCTTTCTACTGAGGTGCCTCTGTGAGCATGAACCAAAAGGTTAGCAGTGAGTGTGTAAATTGCACCACCCAGGGACTCTGAAAGTAAAAATAGGGCCAGCAGATGATGGGCAGGTAGAGATGGGGTAAGAACACACACTCGGGTCAGCCATCTGGAAAATGGGGCTAATAATGAGACCCACAGCATCATAGGTCTGCAGGACACAAGGCACTTGGCAAAGTGCTTGTCTGGGGAGCACTCAGTAGACGTTTTGGGCAGACAGGCTCTGGCAGGGTAGAAGGAAGAATTTCCAAGCACCAGGGCTATCAGTGGGATAAGTTGGTGAATGCCCCTTGTCTGGAGCTGTGAACTGCTGCGGAGTGGCTCCTTGGATCTCCCCCAGGACAGAGCACTTCTCGACAGGTCTCTGATCTGACGGGCAGTGCTGTGAGGACTCAGATCCTGAATAGGCCCATATGTGGGGTATGTGTGTTGGGGGGCTATGGCAGGTAGAGGGGTACAGCAAGAGAAGCTGATTGCAGACACAATGTGACTTGACCCACCTCCTCCCTTCACATTTTCCCGGTTTCCATCAAGTCGGTTCTGACTCACAGCAACCCCGTATGTGTCTGAGTAGAACTGTGCTCCACAGGGCTTCCAATGCCTGGGCTTCCTGAAGTCTGTCGCCAGGTTTTTCTCTCAAGGCATCTCTGGATGGATTCAAACCTCCAACCTTTCAGTGAGCAGCTGAGCATGTTAACCATTTCCACCCTTCCGGAGACTCCCTTCTCAACACCTGTCCCTTGGATTTGTTTCTACCTCCTTTCTGCTGGCTGAGCAACAGAGCAGCTTGATGGGTTCACACTGAATCCCAATTTGAGCCAATGAGGATCAGAGCGCCCTGTCTTCAGAGCCGGGGCAGCTGGCCAGTGGGAAGGCACCCATCTGAGACCCCACTCTCTGGGCACAGCTCAGCTCCACTGGGGCACCAGTTGTCCTCACCCACCTAACCCACATTACTGCCCCAGCTTCTTAGGGGAGATGAGGAGACCTTTAGGTTCTCTATTCTTTGTCTTCCTTCCATCCCTAGCTCTTTCCCGAAAGTATTTAAGAAGCACAGGTACAGGGAGAAGAGACCAGGAGACAGGCCAGGCCAAGCCCGCCAAGCAGGTAGCAGGCACCTTTACTTTTATTATGTGGAATGCTTAATGCAGAGTTAATAGGGGCTGAAGTAGCTGGAGGAGGAGAGGGGGGGCTACCGAGATAAATAAGGGGGACAGTAATGAGTTACATGTGGATGTGGGGCTGTAGAACAGGAAAGTAGGGGCAGAGAAAGCTACATATTTTATTCCAATACCACTGGGGGAGGCAAAGGGCAAAAGGCCAGGGCAGAACGCACGTGTCTTCAACCTGCTGCCAGCCACCTGGCTGCTGGGACCAGCCCCTCCTCCTGGAGCCCAGGGGTTGAGCCTGAGCAGCTAGACCTCTCAGGGAGTCCAGGGACATGGGGCTGACAGAGCAGAGGCCAGAGTTTGGCCAGGGGAAGAAGGGCGCTGGACAGGAGCCTGGGGCGGAAGCTCCGTGAATTGTCTGTGTATGCCTGTGTTCCACAACCTCTGCCTGACCTCCAGGAACGAGCCCCGCAGGAGGCCTGGAATAAGGTACTAAGGTTACTGGCACAGAACTGGATCTGGGGGAGCTCTGTGCCAACCCGTGCCGGTGTTCATGAGGCGAGGGCCCATTGAGGGGTCATGGGGAACCTCCAGCCCCACTGCCACCCTATAAGGTTGTTTGGAGTTGCAGGCACTGACGTGGTCTCTGGTTGACCTGGCCCTCCCCCCACACTCAGGTACATGACAGAGGGGTGTGCCAGGCCCCTCACACCCCATGGCAAAGTTTCCAATGGGTGTCCCTCCTCCTGTGAAAACGGGTCCTTCTCAGGTCCTGGGGTTGAGGGTCATTCCTGGGGGAAGGTGCAGCCCCTTGTCTTTCAGTCTGGGGGTGCCAACCATCCTCCTTCTCCTCAGTCCAGCCTAGCAGCCCATGGCTTTCCCCAGGCCGGGGTCTGCATGGGGTTCAGTGGCGTCATCGAGGGCGGGCTGCCTAACAGAATTTTTTCCCTCGGTCGTCAGCCACCTCCAGGTCCGAGATGGACAAGAAATAGGGAACAAAAATTGGGGAAGGGGTGCAATACCCAGGAGGAGCCCGGCTGAGGGTGGTGGTGACAGGGTCCCCTTTAGGGCCGGGACAGGGTCGTGTATACAGGCTGCTCCCAGTGTGTAGGGCTGTGGGACTGAGGCCCTGAGGGGCTGGGATCAGAGATGGCTGTGTAGAGGGGCCGCTGTGAGGGCCCCATGTAGGAGAAGGCCGAGTAGAGGCCGGAGGCCTGGCTCGAGTGCCCATAGTAGGGTCCTGAGGGCTGATGGTCAGGGTAGTCGAACTGGGGGCGGGAGATGGAGGGGAAGGCGGAGCCGTAGTGGGGCAGGCTGAGGGAGGTGTAAGCAATCTGGGAGGTGGAGGGCTGCTCAGTGTAGTGGGGGGGCCCCTGGGGCCCTGCGGTCTCCGTCTTCACCTGGGCTTTGGCATCCACACCAGGTGGCGAGACCGTGGGCAGAGCCACACCTGGTGGCTTGGAGATCCAGGCAGAGTGTCCACTGGCCACAGCCAGGGCGCTGCCCAGCCCATAGCCAGCTGCCGAATAGCTGCCCACGTGGCCCGGGTGCCCATTGGGCGGCAGATACTGGTCCAATTCAGCCACATCAAAGGTCTCCATGTTGGACATTACCTCGTGACTGATCTCACCGATGTCCACGTTGCCAAAGTCGATGTGGGGCTTCCCGCCCTCCCCCAAGGAGCGCCCATCCCGCTTGGGGTCTGCCTTGCCCGACTGTAGCTCTGTCTTTGGGGTGGTTGGAGGGGTAGGTGGCCCGTGGCTCTGGCCTGGGTGAAGAGAGGGAAAGAAGACGGGGGTGGGGGATACAAGGTCAGAAGGCACATGGCACCAACGGATTCTGACCATGACCTTGAAAACTTTCACGTTTTGGGCCTGAGTTGGTATTTGTTTATGGAATGCTCTTGCAGTGGTCCTAGTTGTTTACAGAATTTCAGAGGTGAGGAATGGGCCCTGTCTCCCACCGGGTGCAGGAATCCCATTTCCTGGAGAGGCTGGCTGTGTTTCCTGTTGGAAAGTTCTGCCCCATATCCCCTGAAGCAGTTGCCAGGGCCCTTCTGCCCTCCCAGCCTCCTTTGCTGTGGAGGAGGCCCACTGTGCTCTGGCCTTATGGCCCCTGACCTGCTGTTCTCACTGCCCTCGTCACTCTAGCCTCCTGCTCAACTGTGGCTGACTTGCCTGGATCTCCTCTCAGCCCCCTGCCTGTGCCCCTCCACTCCCAGTCCTCCTCCCCCGGTTCAGCTCCTGTGCCTCTCACTCTAACCCCACAGATCACCCTCCCAGCTGCCTAACTCTGCTGTGTGGAGTACATAACCAAGGAGCTCTAGCCTTCCTTCATCACTCCTATTTTCCTCATTCACATATTCATTCAGCAAGCACCATGGGACGCTGCTACACACCAGGCACTGGGCCTGGTGCTGTGTATCTCAACATAAATAACATAGGTCCCAGTCTTTAAAAGCTCATGGTTAATGGGGCGACCCTGATACCCACATGATTGGAGCTGTGACCTTTTGGGTATGCAAGGACTTGGGTCAGAGGAGATGGTACCCCTCTGCCGTGGGGGTTTGGGAAGGTCGCATAGATGATGGTATGTGAACTGGGCCTTGAGTGTGAGAAAAAGCAGGTACACACACACCAGGAGGTGTGTCCCTGAGTCTCGGAAGCTGTGGAGAAGCTGTGTCTGTGTTGGGGACGGATGTCCAGAATGGGGATCCCGCCACACAGAGAACATGCCCATGGTCTTGTGAGGCCAGGAGCTCCCTGTGGGTAAGCCTGTGCCTCCTCATCAGACCAGAAGGAGTGCTGAATCCTGCATTGGTCAAGACCCTAGACTTTGAGGGACCTGCCTAGGTTTGAATCCCAGTCACGTATACATGACCCTGGCTTTTAACTAGCTCCTTATCAGACTAACAGAGTGAATGCCAACTGGCCGTGGCATCCTTCTAGACCAGAGTCTGGCGGGCAGTTGAATATATCTAGAGAGCCTGACTGGGAGATGGACAGAAGGAAGATTCCTCCTTAGCAATCATGTCCCCCAGCAGGTGTTGAGAGCAGGTCTTCTAAAGGCACGCCATGCTCTCTCCCTGTGTGCCAGACCCCGAGCTCAGAGCTCAGCTGTGTGACTGGTTTCTGGAAGTCTCCTGGGAGCAGCCCCGGCATCAGCACACTGTTAGTAAGGACTGCATGCATTCACACACATGTAGTACCCTAGCAAAGTGGTAACCAGCAGGGCTCTGTCCCTGTTACTATCACAGCCACTAATGAGAATCAAATAAGATGGCCAACGTCACATACCACGTCTCCGCATTGCACCAGGAGGGGAACAAGAGGCAATAAGTACTCCCCACCCCCCACTTCTCAAAACCCTCCTAGACCCTCTCCCTGTTGTGGCTGTCTAGTCCCCATAACTGGTCCCACCCAGCAGCAACACTCTGGCAAGAGCAATCTAGCCCAACTGCATCTTGGAGCGTGGAGACCGCTAAGCTCCCAAGGGCCCTGAACCTCACGCTGGGTCCTCTCCAGGACCAGGGTAGCTGTGGAGCATCCAGCCCCCTCCTCCTTGTACAGTTTAGGCTCACCCCTCCCACCCCCACCCCAGCTCTGTCACCAGCCCCTCGCAGCCCCCTTGATGCACTTACCTGAGGGGTGCTCAGGGTTCCCGTCTGACATCGGGGAGCCCTCTCCTGGGTGCCGGTGGTCCAGGTGGGCGCTCTTGTAGTGGGCCTGGATGGCAGCCGCCCCGCCCTGCTCCACCTCCCCACCTGGACACTCAGCCTCCCCCTGGGCCGCCTTCCCGTTCTTCCGTCGCCGGGGCTGATACTTGTAGTCCGGATGGTCCTTCTTGTGTTGCATGCGGAGTCTCTCGGCTTCCTCGATGAAGGGGCGCTTGTCACTCTCATTCAGCAGCCTAGGGGGTGGGGTGGGCACAGAGGGGCCAGCATGAGTGCCAGAGCCCTTGGACTGGCTTGGCCTCCAGTTGAGAGTCCAGGGGGTCAGGCCCCGGGGGTGAGCACTGTGCCCTTCAGGGCTGGGATCTCTCTGGGATTGGAATGAGAGAGAAGTTGATATGGTGGCCCTGATTTGGGAGTAGGAATGGTGGTTACCAGGGGACGGTGGTCAGTTCAAGGAATGGAAAATGTAATCATTCAAGTTGTCTAAAGATGGGGTGGTGTGGTGCTGTAAATAAGCACTGGGCTGATAATGGAAAGGTTGACAGTTCAAACTATCTGTTCTTGGAAACCTGATACAGTTCGCTATAGAACCGGTTCGACGACACACATTAACAACAACAAAAGTGGGGTGAGCTCCAGGGATTGGGGACGTGGAAACAGAGAGGCAGCATGGTGTTGGGGGTGTGGGGGGAAGAGCGTGGGCTTCAGGAATGACTGGATTTGAATCCCAACCAAACCCTTTGTCACTGAGGCAAATTCCAACTCATACTGACGCTGCAGGACAAAGCGAAACTGGTTTCTTAGGGTTGTTGTTGTTGTTGTGTGCATGGAGTTGGTTCCTTAGGGTTAGTGAGATTGTAAATCTTTAGGGGAACAGATTGCCTCATTTTTCTCCCTTGGAGATACTGGTGGGTTTGAACCGTCAACCTTGCAGTTACTAGCACCATGCTTGAGCCACTATGCCACCAGGGTTTCTTTGGGTTTGAACTAGGTTCTCCTATTTCCCAGCTATGTGACTTTGGGCTAGTTACTCCTCTGGACTTTAATTCTTTCAGTTAGGAAATTGGATGGAAATCCCCCTGCACTAGGATGGGAGGAGGCGGAGATAATGGGATGTGGGGGCCTGACAGCTCGCCCCCTACCCACTAAACCTAGGTGCTGTACTAGTGCTGCTGGGGAGAGGGTTATGTGCTGTGGAGTTGGTTCCAACTCATAGCAAGCCTGTATAGGGTTTCTGAGGCTGTAAATCTTTTATGGGAGCAGAAAACCTCATTTTCCCTTGAAACAGCAGGTAGTTTCAAACTGCTGATCTTGAGATTAGCAGCCGGACTCAACCGTAACCACTACGCTACCAGAGCTCCTTATTAACTCGGGGATACTGATTTTGTGAGTTCCGGTGTGCTGGGCAGTGTTTCATGCTGTTGTGCACCAACTCGAGGGCACCTAACAACAACAGTGCGCTGGGTGCAGAGATGGGCAGGGCCTGAGTTCCCTTCATTACAAGGGGGTCAAAGACCTCTGGGGGAGACCATATACCTCTTCAGAAGCTAGGCTTTGGGCCAAGAGCAGACAGACCCTCCACTCCCTCCAGCCCAGCCCATGGAAGGCAGCCCTGAGGGCAGTTGCCCTGCCCCCAATTCCAGCCTCAGGCAGGGTGGAGGGGATCTTCAAGGCCTGGCTGCCCTAGGGCAAAAAGGCAGAATGGTGTATCTTGCAGAGGGGCAGAGGAGAGTGGGACTGCCCTGTCCCTCTTTGGAAGGACCCAGACTTTCAGTATTCTAGATGCCAGGGAGAGTCCATCAGTCTGTCCTTCCTCATAAAGTCTCTCCCCAGATGTCCCCTGACTTCCTATCCCTAATGGTACCATGTTCCCTCAGGCAGCAGAGGGTCAGGTCTTCCACCCCAGGAGGGAGGGGGTGGTCACACCAGGCACCTGCAGCATCAGCATTCCTGAGAGCTCAGCTAGTCGCAGCCCGAGTCTTCTCCCAGGTTCACTCTGACCAGACCCTACCATTCTTAGTGTCCACTTCCAGGACAGAAAGAGGTCCCAATCTAGGTCCCTTTAGCTCCCCCACCCCCAACCAAGCCCCTCTGAGGCCTGGGTCCTGGGGTGTAGAGCAGGTCCTCAGGGTGTCATGAGAAAGGCTAAGAGACTGAACTTACTGCTACCTGCCTCAGACCTCTCTCACCCAATGTTCTCTGTGCCCTTTGCGCAGCTGGCAGCCCCGTGCAAATCAGCAAGACAAATGACAAGAAGAGAGGGAAGATGACTGACCCTAACTCTAAAAAAACTTCAATCTTCAATGTCCACCACCATCTGCGATCCCAGTCCAACCTCAGCCCGGCCTCCAGCAGTCTCAGGCCTCCCTCTCCCCCACGGCCTCAGTTCTATCCAAGCTTCTAACTCCAAACCCAACTGCCCCATCTCTCCCACCCAATTTCCGATCTGACCTTAACTCCTGCTCCAATCCTCACCCAACAATGCCATGACCCTTCTGTCCTACACCCAGTCCTCATGGGTGCTTGATCTCCAAGGTTTGGGATGAGGCCGGGGGTGGGGTGGGGTGGGGTGGGGTGGTGGAGTGGGTGGGGGGAGGGGGAAAGGGTACACTGATCTCCTCATCAAAACTGGAAGCTTCCCAGGCGTGGAGGGGGACACTGACTTTTATGCTGGCTCCTCCTCTCAGAACAAGGGCACAAGACTTTTCCTGGGGCTGGGGCCTGTGGGCTAGGGGCCAGGAGGGGCCAGATGAGCCCTCCCCAGGGCTGAAACTCCAGCCCAAGGCACCCTTTCCGGTTTCTTTGCGCCTACTGCCATGTGACCAAGCACCTCACTATCCTTTCCCAGAGGTTAATGTGTCAGGATTCACACAGGAAGGCAGCCAGGAGCTGGGCTCTGGGGTGATTCAGCACGCCACACACTTGTCTATAGGTCTTTTCAGTTCCAAGACCCCGGCGTTCTAGTTCTTTCTGATGTCCTGGGAATGGTGGGTCTGGGGCAATATTAGGAGCAATCCCTGGGGCAGCTAGAGCTAGTTGACCAGCCCACCCACATCTGGTGCCTCAGAGAGCTCTCACCCAGGGCTGTGGGCACAGTCTTTGATCCCTGCTATGGTCTTACCATCCACTATTCTTCCTACTTTCCTGATTACCCCACCCCCGGCTGCACCCATGGGCAGCCCTCAGCTTGAATGTGGTGGCTAGAACAAGTCCTCTTGAATAGAGCCCAAGGCCAGGCTTCTGGGCTGCGGGACCTGGGACAAGGACATGGACGGTCTACTACTGTCAAGTCCACGGCAATAGAGGTGGTGGGAGACATGGTGTCCATTCTTACTTTGGGCTCACTCTGTGGGTTGCCCCCCACATCTCCAGCTTGCTCTGTCTGTCTGTCTCTCCTGATTGTTTAGCCAACTCTTCTCTGTCCCATAGCACTAAAGGTCGGTCTGGGTCGATCGCCACCTGGGACTGGATGGACCAGGAGTAGAGGAGCTCACTGAGAACTCTGTTCTTGGACAGAGCTGACCCTCAGGGTCCATGCAGCAGACTGACTACTGAGCCAGGGCTGAAAGCTTCCCAGGATGGGGCCTTAGAGTGTGGAGGGCTGAGAGAGGCAGGAGAAAGGGGCCTTCAGCAAACCCCATGGCACCGAACAGGGCTGGACGGCTGGTGCTACCACCCTAAGTCCTTGGCCTTCTAGATCCAGTCTCGCTTATGTTGGGGGCTGTGAAGGGGACAGCAGGGGCAGGAGGCCAGTCTCTCCAACAAAGCCCAAACTTCCTGAAATCGGGGCTCCCCTCACCCATGTTCTCCTCTGCCCATCCCCTGCTGGACCATTTCTTAGGTTGACCCACTGCGAAGAGCAAGGGCGGTGTAGGGGAGAACACTCAGGAGGCACGGTTTAGGTCTTGGCTCTGCCACCAACTTGCTCCATGACCGCTCTGACTCCTTTGCCTTTCTGGGCCTAACTGTGGGCAATCAACCGAGTGGGCTGGGTCAGGTGACCTCACAGGATTGCATCTCCTGGTGCCCCCAGGACTTCTGGGGATGAGGGTAGGGAAGTTGCCCTGCTCCACAAATTCATACTGGTGCTACTCAGGTGGTTCCTGGGACATGTTCTCCCCTCAAAGGCTTGGGCTCTGAAGGACCCAGGGTGGGTAGGAGACCAAGGTTTCTTCCTGACCAGGGTGCTCGGCCCCAGTTCCCAGGCCCTGGAGGGAGGAGGTTACTCAACCCTGGGTGGGGCCCTGGGAGGGAAGATGGCGCCAGCCTGGTGGCTCTGGGACAGAGTGTGGGAGGAGGCCTTTTCTGTGTGCCCCTCCCCCAGGGGATGAAGAAGGCCCTAGCTTGGGAGAGGGTGGCGGGTCAAGGAGGCAGAGGGAACTCAGATGGGACAGGATGGGGTCTCCAACTGACATTTGGCCCTCCACACTTGTCCCTCCTCACTGTTTGCCGAGGCCACCAGTTCTTCCCAGGCGTTCCTGTCCATTTCTCCACCCCTATCACTAGACCTGGCTGCCAGTGGCACCCTTGAACATGTGTGTTGGGGTGTTAATGAAGGCTTATGGTGTGGACCCCTCATCCTATCCTTTCCTTCTCATCTTCACTCCCTCAAGAAACTCAGGCACCCCGCCTGCCAACACTAGAATTCCAGCCACAAGAGGGTGTTGTACAGCCTGCTGCCCCGGGTGGGGACGCCCCGGGTGGGGACACCCCGCCTGGGCCGCCTAGGCCATTGGAGTTCTGAGTTCCTGGGTTGGAATCCCACCTCCAGAGGAAACTTGTGAGCATGGTCCCCATTCAAGGGGGCACTGCCCCAAGAGAAGGACCAGTCAATGCCACCGTGGGCCAGCGCTCTAGTCACCCCCCACCTCCGACAGCGGGGCGGGTGCTCACCTCCAGAGCTTGCCCAGGGTCTTGCTGAGCTCGGCGTTATGAAGGTGCGGGTACTGGTCGGCCAGCTTCCTGCGCGCCGCCTGCGCCCACACCATGAAGGCGTTCATGGGCCGCTTGACGTGCGGCTTGCTCTTGCTGGCGCCGTTGACGCGCACGGGCATGGGCACCAGCGTCCAGTCGTAGCCGCTGAGTACCTGGCTGACGGCCTCGCGGATGCACACGGGAAACTTGTCATCGTCTGTCTCTCCGTCCTGTTGCTCCTTCTTGACCTTGCCCAGCTCGCCAGGCCCCGGGCTGGCCCGCAGGCCCGAGCCTCCGCCGCCGCCGTCGGGCCCCAGCGAGGGCGCGCTCCCTGGGGACAGGCAGCGGGGTTCCTCGGAGCCTACGGGGCTCAGCTCCACATCGGACAGGTCCTGCTCTTCCGCCATGTCGCCCCCGGCCGCCTCCGCCTCGGCCGCCTCCCCGGGGCCTGACGCCGGGGTCCTCGAGAAGAGTCCAACGCCCACCTGGACGGGAGGAGGGCGCGGTGGGCGGCGTGGTCGCGCCGGCCGAGCTCCGGGCGCCCGCAGTGGCGGCCCTCCCAGGTCTGGGAGTCCGTTCCAGCCCTGGGGCCCGGGCAAATGCCAGCCCCCAGGTCGACGCGTCCCACCTCCGCCTCCCCACCACCTGGTCCCAACCGTCTCTGGGTGTGGGTGGGTTTGGGTTTTTTAAAACCTCTTTTGGGTGGAGGTTTGTTGATGGAAAGGAAGAAAAACGGACTCTTTATTCCGCTCTAATCCTTGCTCCTGGAATTTCCCACCTTTTCGCTCACCTTCCCTCTTCCCCTCTGCCTGCCCCCAGCCCGACGGGGCCTAGAGGAGATGGGTGGGGGCAGATGGGTGTCAGCTTCTTTTCACCCCACTGTGGGCTCCAAGGCGCGGGCTTGGCTGAGAGGAGCGCCTACTCACCTCCTCGGACCTCTCTTCCAGTCTGGGGCTTGTCCTTAGGAAGTGAAAAACCGTGTCCCAAGGTGTGCGGTCCAGCTCGGGGCTGGGGGGGACGCTGGCAGAGCTAAGAGGGAGGGGCTGGGGCCCAGGAGCCTCAGGCCAAGGCCTCGGTTGGACGGAGCCTGAATCCTTACCACCAACCACCCTGGTCCGACTACCCGAGACTAACTGAGCGCTGAGCCCTCCGAGGGCTGGGGAAGGAAGGAGGGGGAGCGAGGAGGGGGAGCGGGGAGGGAAGGGCAGAAGGTGGAGCCTCCAGCGTTTGCCTTCATCCCCAACACTGAGGGCTCCTTCGCCAGCGCCCCAACCTCCTCCCCCCAACCCCACAGTTCCCTAAGCTGGCCACCCTAGGCCCACCTCACTTGGATTTAGTTTGGGATTAGTCAGAGAAGGTGGGAGCGGTGTTGGTTAGGCCTGAAGAGTCAGGGGCTGGGGATGAGGGTCAGAGTAAATTGTTTGGAGGAGAATTGGGCCCAACCAACCCGAACCTCTGCCTCAAGGGGGAGGGATTAGCAATCTGCCAAGGATAGGGAAGAGGTGGGGAGAAGGCAGGGAAAGTTTCTATATGGGCTTGTGGGCCGAGGGTCACCGGCCTGCGTAGCTTCATTAAACACGTTTTACTGAGAGCCCCTGGGTGCCTGGCCGTGTTTCCCAGTTAGGGTGCCCTCCTTGTCCTGATTTATAGGTCCAGAGAGAGATCTCACAGGTCCATACCTGGTGAGGTAGGCAGAGCCACTGAACACTCCCCTACTTCCCAGTACACAGGGCCTAGTTGAACCCTGAGTCCCTTCCCACTGAGGTCTGGCCTGGATCAAGCAGAGATGAACTAGTGTTCTCAGGAAGCTGGCCTTGGGACTAGAGTTGGGGGTCCTCCTCTTCCAGATGGACTGAGAGGCATTCTGGGCTCCAGCTCTCTGCACCCAACTGTCTGCAGGCTGAGCCTCACTCTCTTGGGTGAAAGTGGGTGTAGGAGTGCAATGCTGATTGTCATGAAATCTCAGCCCCCTTCCCAAGAAAGGTCAGGAAGTGCCCTATCTCCCCTCCCCTCGTTTCTGCCCATCTCTCCTCTTAGCCCCCTCCCCTTTTACTTCTTTGCCCATCATTTTGTCCATTCCTCCTCTGGTCACAGCCCAAGTGAGGGCAAGCCCCAAGGGTGGTGCAGCAGGGGTGTGGTGGGGTGGGGGTGCTGGACTGTGTTGAGGCCTGGTTCAGAGGTCCTTAGCTTCCATGCCAGGCTCCAGGGACTGGATAGGGGGTCTGGGGAGGCTAGGTCTCATGCTTGGGAAAGACCAGGGGCTGGGGCTGGGTAGTGGGACACAATGAGGTAGTCACACGAGGCAGAGGCATGTTGGGGGTGGGGGGAGTGGACATCAGAACACACACACACACACACACACACACACACACACACACACATGCTCCGTATACACAACCGACCAGACAATCGGGCCAGTGTGTCTGGGCCCCGGAGCCCAGTGAATTAGGAGTTTGATAAGAGTTTTCTCTTTCTCTCGCTTGCCGGCCTTGGACAATCTCCCCCCAGTTTTCCTCGATGCCACCCCCAGCGCTGCCAACCCTCCTCCCCCGCCTCCCTTCTCTTCCCTGTGCCCAGACTCTTGTTCGGGGCCTTGAAACAGTGAGCTGTCTTTGTTCGAAATACAGGTGAACAGTAATCATGTGATTAACACACACACACATAAAAAGCTTTTTAACAGCGCCCGCCCGGCCTCAGAACCGCCCGGAGAGGAGCCGCCCTGGATGGACAGAGGGACTGAGGGACACACATCCAGCCGGTCCTGTCCCAGCTGCGGCCGTGGACAACCGCTGCTGCCTGCCCGCTGCCCGCCGCCTGCCGCCAGCATCTCTCTCGTGGTGGGTCCCCATTCATCCTTCCCTCCTGGTTCCTCCTCTTTTCTCCACAGCCCCTGAGACTCAGGCTTGAGCCCCCCTGGGCAGGGGAGGGGTGTCTGTGGAGAGAGAGGCTCCAGGGCTAGGAAGCTGGGATGGGGGTTGCACAACCACCCCCTCTCCAGCTCCTGGCCTCCTCCTACCCATCTTGGCCCAGCTGTGCCAGGGTGGGGGCCCCTGGTCTGTAGAGAGGCCACACTGGATGGAGTGGGGGCCTCTCTTGCGTCTCCTCCCCTCCCTCCCTCCCTCTTCCTTGCCTTACTCAGGCTTGCTGGGAGGTTCAGGCTGAGGCAGGTGGGCCAGCGTGGGTGGGGGACAAAGCTGTCAGATGACCAGGGCTGTGTGTGTGAGCAACTGGGATCCCCCGACTGGGAAGGGTGAAGGTCCCAGTCATCCCTGGAGGGCAGGGAATTTGAAGGGGGCAAAGGGTTGTGGGTCTGCCCCATTTCCTGCATGGAGGATTCCTTTACCCCAACTTCTGACCCTTTCCCCAATGATGCTCATGACCCGCTCTCCCCTCCCTCAGTCAAATCTGAGCACACAGGGGTGGGAGGGTGGGGGTGGTTGTTGCACTGCAGTAGGTCCTAGGGACTGTGGGCTCTACTCCTCCCCATCTCTCAGAGCTTATTCCCCACAGAGAGGGGTCCCTGTCAGTAGTAGTGGGGTTTCCTGGGACCCAACCTGTGCACTGCTGAGGCTGTTCCCACACTGACTCAAAGACGTCCCCCCCCCACACACCAGAGGAGAGGAAGTGATGACACTACATCAGAGTCCCCAGAGTGGCTTTGGGTCAGTAGTGACCCTTAACCCCTTAGGGTCTGGAGTCCTTATCCTCAGGACACAGGCCTGCTTTGGGGAGGCTCAGCCATGCTCCCCACTCTGGGCACCAGGTTCCTCACCTGGGTGGGCTGATGAGCACCTTCCTCCCCACTGCCTCTCATGGTGGCAGAGCCTCTGCTCCAGCCTCAATTTCCCCAAGTGTGACATGGACGTGAGACCTTCTTCCTG
Organism: Chrysochloris asiatica; assembly: GCF_000296735.1. Classification (NCBI taxonomy): domain Eukaryota; kingdom Metazoa; phylum Chordata; class Mammalia; order Afrosoricida; family Chrysochloridae; genus Chrysochloris; species Chrysochloris asiatica. The sequence continues at coordinate 3,629,475 of NW_006408594.1, read as the reverse complement.
ACTCCCTTAGAGAACAGATGAGGGGCTCAGGGAAAGCACTGTGTGAATGCGACCCAGGGATCCTGGCTGTTCCCCGACTTGGCCCTCTGGCCTGCACCCCCTCCCAGTGTCTCAAACAAGCCTGGGGGATGGACGTGGCCTGGAGCAGAGCCCCTCACAGAAAGGGCACAATGAGGCTCTGCGTTACTAGCAAGTTCCAGGAAGGAGCCTTGAGTCTGGCTTCATCACTGCTGTACTTTAGAACCACGTTCTAAAACAAATGCCGAAACCCAGACCAGTTAAATCTCGATTTCTGGGGATGAAGCCCTGGCATCTTTATTTTCCAACCTGACCCGCCCCCCCCCCCCCAATCCCTGGGGAGGCCTCAGTGACCCCAGCCAGGGTCCCTGGCGCATGTAGGCCGTGACTCATCCCCTGTCAGGGTCTCTGGACTCATAACTGCAGGCCACACTGGGGTGCGTGGGGTGTAGTGGGAGGTGAAGTGTTGAGAGGCGCAGGTCAGGGTCAAGGTCCGGACCAGTAGGTAACACGTTGGCGTACATGGAGCTGCCAGCTTAGTGGGAGGGGGGCAGTGTCTGGGTGTGTGAGGGAGGGCCGTGGGCGTTTTTCTAGACCACCCTCGGCTCCGGACAAGGCTGTGTTGTTAGGTTGTGGTGGAGTGAGCAGAACATTGGATTCTGAGTCAAGACCCCTGAAACTTAGTAGCTCAGGGACCGCAGGCAAATGACTTCATCTCTCAGACTTGATCTTCTCATGTGTGAAATGTTGGTAATTTAATATGAAATGATCAGACACGTGCGCGCGCGCACACACACAGCCAGCCTAGCTGGATGGAGAACCAAGCCTAGGTAGGAGGTGGGGGGAGGGGGTGCTCTCACAGCAGTGTGAGCTGGGACTCGTGTATGGAAGTCCACCTCAGACCATGGCCTGTTCTCCCCATGAGGTGATGTGGTGGAACCACTCTGGGAGCCCTGTGTCTCTCAACAACCCTAATGGTTGTTGTTGTTAAGTGCCATCTAGCTGGCTCTGACTCGTAGCGACTCTGTAGAGGGTTTCTGATAAGCAGATAGTGGATCTGAACTGCTGTCTTTGAAGCTTGCAGCCCAGTGTTGATCCTACAGCGCCATACCAGGAATCCACAGCAACCCTATTAGCAGGTTCTATTGTTAGTCTCACTCTCATGAGGAAACTGAGGCACAAAGAGGTTCAGTGACTGCCCAAGCTCGCACATCTACTGATGGTGATTCCAGGATTCAAACTTGCCGCCCCCACCCCCACCCCCCAAGCACTGTGCTTCATGACCACTGGGCCCCCTGTACAGCTACTTAGGAGAGGCTCCTCACTGTCTCAGGCCTAGCTCAGATATGTTGTAAGTTGCTTGATTGGGGTTTACTTTTCTTCTTTCTCCTTAAGGAGGAGACACGGTCCTCACTGCACCATTTGAACCCCTGCTGTTTACTGGGAGCCCATGAGGGCAGGGCCCTGACTTCCTCGTTGTCTTTGACCTCTGCAGGGCCCAGTACGACCTCAGAGAGTCTTCCCTGAGCTGAGCTCTGTCTGAGTTCCAAGGAGGAAAAGACAGGGGAGGTTAGAGCAGTCAGGAGTGGCTTCCTGGAGGCAGTGGGCCTAGGTTCTCAGAGGAGGACAGCATTCCAGGGCCTGTCCTTACAGGCACTCTCACCTCCTTGTTTCTGGTCCCAGCTGAGAGTCCCGGAGCCTGGCCAGGGAGGCAGCTCTCAGGCCGGAGTCTTCTTCCCTCACAAACCCACCCTCTCCGGGAACAAGGAAGCTGGGGCCCATGCCCAGTGCTGCCTCAGGGCAGCCTGGCCTCTGCCCTCTTCTCAGAAACTTTCAGAGAAGATGACTGCTTGTTCCTGTCATCTAAATCCCAGCTGCCAGAAAGCCCTTCCTGGTGTCTGCCCTGAATCCCTCCCACTGCTGTGAGCATGTAGGAATGACTGTCTCCTCTGTGATGGGATGGGGTTTGGTGGGAGGGACCAGAAGGGACCAGAGACCTAGCATAGCTGAGATCTGGGACTGCCAGGACTGGTGACTAGGTCTGGAACTTGAGAGGCTCCTGTTTGTGGTACCTAGACAGCACAGCAGGAGAATCAGTGCTCCAGGTTGGGAGCCTCAAGGGCTGGTTCAAGTCCCAACCGTACTGTTGAGGCCCAGTGTTGCCTTGGCAACAGTCTTTCTTTTCTGGGTCTCAGTTTCCCCCTCTGTAAAATGATGGCTAGGAGCTCTGGTAGCGTAGTGGTTAAGAATCAGACTGCTAATCTCAGGGTCAGCAGTTCGAAACTACCAGCTGTTCCACCGGAGAAAGATGAGGCTTTCTGCTCTCATAAAGATTTACATACAGCCTCGGAGACCCTGTGCAGGGTTGCTGTGAGTCGGAACCGACTCCACGGCACACAACAACACAACAACAAAATGCAGGCTAGAGCTAGATTGTTTTTGAGGGAATTTTTGGAGTCAGTAACTCATGGATTAGATTTCAAAACAAAGGCCAATACCTAGCCCAACATTTCTAACGCAGAGACCCTGTGTTCCTTAGGGTGTTGTTAAGTTCATTCCGAATCATAGCAGGCCTGTATAGGGTTTCCGAGGCTATAAATCTTTGTGGGAGCAGAAAGCCTCATCTTGCTTTTACTGGGCTCGGAACGCTGACCTTGTGGTTAGCAGTCCAGTGCTTACTCTGTGGAGCCACCATTCTCCCACCTAATAATAATATTGCATCCAATTGTCATACCTCTGTAGGCTTCTCTAGGTTGTGACCGTTTCTTTGTTTTCTCTTCAGAGTTTCCTTGTTTTTGATGACAGTTTTGAAGAGTTTTGGTCAAGTATTCTGTAGATTGCTTCTCAACTGGGATTTGTCTGATACTTTACTCAGGGTTAGACTGGGGTTATGGGTTTTTTGGTGAAAGACCACAGAGTTAAAGTGTTAATTTCTACATAGCATTTTGGTGTATGTGTGTGAAAGTTTTTTATTGTGCATTGACTGATAATTTACATGGTAGAACATCAGTTTTACGCTCATTCTATTGTATTTTGTTTCATTGCAATGATTACAGTCTCCTCGTGTATCATCATTCAGCAGTATTTGCTTGGGTTCCCTCTGTTTTTTGGATGTACACAAAACACTCAGGAATAGATAATCATTTAAACAACTGAAGGGCACATTCTGCAAGCCTGCCTCCTGGCTGCCAGCATACAATCTTTCTCTTTCCATGAGTCTAGAGTCCTCAGCTGCCCTATCTCTCTGTGTCCTCATCTCTGCCTACATCTCTGGTGTTGCTGCTTCTCTGGATAGGGTCCCACATTCTGTTTGTGCTTTTCTCCCTTGATGGTCCTAGGGTCCTCTGTTTCTGGACTGAAAGATTAACCACTCCCCTTTTTTTGTTACAAAACTTAGACCTTTCCAAGTATGACAGTCACAATTAGTCATGATAACAATTATTCACTATTGAATCATACGAATCTTATCCCCATCTCTTTTCACCAGACCCATCTAGACAAGATGAAAACTGGTCAGCGGGGACTCTTTCTTTCCCCTCATACTCTTAAACTAAATTCCCTCTTGAAAACTTGTAAGACAGTCACTTCGTGCCGTTATCGCCCCCTCATTTTAGGTAGCCAATGTCTAAGTTGCCCGTCCCTAACTATCCTGTGTACAGACGGGATAGCATTGATAACTTGATGTGAACACTCCTTTCCTCTCTGTTGGTATTTAGAGTTACTACCTCCGTGAGTATAAGTCAGGTTCATCAAATTGTAGTAATTTACCCTTGTTTCGTTTATCAACAACAAAAAATTTTTTTTGGTAATCTTCCTCTAGTTGAGTTCTGATTATCAAGACATCGAGGCTAGGTCAGATGGGTACTGTCTGCAAGTTTGAGTGTTCTTGTGCATCTCCCCTCACTTCATGTCAGCTGGATGCTTCACTCTCAACTCTAGCCCTCTGTGGCTATGTCCTTGTCCATGGGCTCAAGTGTCCCCAGGTCTCACCACACTTTGGACCAATCAGCCCTTCATCTTCTCTCTCTCATCTCCAGGTCAACAGGAATCAATGGACTGTGGTTGAACTCAGCCCATTTCTTCATTGCTGCCTTTCCCCCTCTTCCACTCACCAGTAGACTAGTGTGGCTACCAGCAAAGTTACATGCCTGTTCGTGTGTTCCCTTTGAGTTTCAGTCTTAGAGGGGAGTTTGTCCTGAAGGAACAACTCTTGCCTTGATGGCTTCCTGGTGAACAGCTTGCTTATTCTTGTAGTAGCCAGTCATGCTGCCATTTTTGTTTTGGGTTTTTCCTGGTGACCTTTCTTTGAAGATGTACCTTCTGTGGCTCTAGCTGTTCCAGGCTGGTCTGCTTGTCCTTTCTAGTGGAATGTCCCACCTCAGAAGGTTCTGGATGGGACTCAGAATTCCACCTAAGGTTCTATACTCTTCATTTCATTTTAAGTGTACATACAATCTGTGTGCACACTGTCCATGAGATTCGTCACTGCTGATGTTGATGCCCTAGCTTGCAACAGTTTTTCCAGATTCCCTTCACCATTATTTACACTTCTCTTTTTTCCTTCCCTTTCCATCCTGTTCTCTGTGGAAGCGAGTCACTTGCTCTACTTCCTTAAGAGCAGAGTGTCTACAGAAACTATTTGGAATCCTTCTTCGTGGGCGATTTGTCTTTGCTTCCTCTCTATATTTAATGATGTAATCATTTATCCATGTCAGTATGGACTCATGGGTGTTTATATTTTTGAGTGATAATCCAGTAATATTTTATTGTGTTCCTCAAATTGTTCCAGCATTGGCCTTTGTGGAGCTTTCCGTGGGCTCCTGTGCCCCCTAAAGGGATCATCTTGATACTTTCTCTCAAAGGATACTGGACAATCGTGGGGAATTCTTAGGAAGAAGTTTTAAGGAGATTGAGAACGGCGTTGATGAAAAAAAGACCAGGAAAATTTCACCAAGGAATTGTTTTTTTCCAACACGAAAATGCATTCGCTCATTCTTTGAGGGTGGCAAGGGCTGTCTAAGAGAATTTCACTGGGAAACCCCATCCACCCTCCAACCCTGCTCTTGCCCCTTCAGACTTCTTTTTGTTTCCCCAACTTGAAGAATAATGAAAAGGAGAACAATTTGAGTCCCTCGAGGATGCTAAACTATCATCTTGACACCGTTTAAATCAAAGAGCACAGACTTCTTTGGAGAAGGCTTAGAGAGATGGAAACACCGCCTTCAGGAGGAGTGTGTAGACCTAGATGGCAGAGATTGTTGAGAAACACTAGCTTCACATTTTGATATTTTTGTTTAATAAAGGTTTCTATGATTTTCTTGCAATACTTTTTTGACTTAGCCTTGCAGTTGCTAGAGGTGGGCTCAGAGTGGTATGTAGATATCCCGTGATATATGGGACCACCCTACCATTCAGACCAATATGACATTTATAGACTGATGGCTGGACTGAGTCAAATACAGCCCTTGCCTCACAACTCCATGTCCCTCATACCTACAGAGTGCTCATCTTCCTGCCCAGGTTTTCCCCATCTTCTCCATCCCCTCCAACACTTTTTCTCAAGCTCCAGGGCCCTCCTGATTCTTTTTCTTACCCTTTACCTAATTCCCAGGAGTTACGGAAGAAGGCCGGTATTCCCCTGAGAGTTCTGGGAGGGTTCCATTCTCAATCTGTTTGTCCACCTCCTCAATCCCAGCATAGAGCATCTTGCCCTCTTCCACCATGACCTAACTGCAGCCATGTTCTCTCTCTCCACCTCCCAAGTGGCCTGGGTCCCAGCAGTTCCACGTCTATCCACAGGACACCTTGCCTAGAGTCTCCCCTGCCTCCTGCCTCAGTAGCTCATCCAACGGGACATTGTTCTGCAGGGAACTGGGTCTTTCCCACCTTCCTTCATGATGATGGACACATAGTAGGTGCACAATGATGTACATGAATGAATGATGTGTGTGTAGGTGATCATATACAGGCAGCGAAGTGTGATGGAATGGGTCAGACAGCTCTGGGGTTGACTCCTGGCTCCCCCAATTAGTAGCTGTCCAATTAGTAGAAATTAAGGGACTTAATTTCTCTGTGCCTCAGTTTTCTTCCAGGTTGTGGAAAGGATTAAATCTGAAAGTGTGCCTGCCACACAACTGGGCTCAGAGAGTGGCAGCAAGTGTTCACAGCTGATCTTGGACTAGATGATAGTCTAAGTACTGCCCTCTACTGCCCTTGTCTTCGCTCCTGAATAAAGGTGGACCATCTGGTAGTGGAGTGGTTACAAATCGGGCTGCGAATTGCAAGGTCAGCAGTTCGAAACTACCAGCTATTCCGTGGGAGAAAGATGAGGCTTTCTGCTCCCGTAATATTTACAGCCTCGGAAACCGTGTACAGGGTCACTATGAGTCAGAACCGACTCCATAGCACATAACCACCTCCCAACCACCACCATCATCCCATTGAACAAAAGCAGAAACAGGTCAACTGAGAGCCAAGAAGGGGTTGATGATGGACTTTTCAGTGTCTGAACTGAAACTTGCCGTCTTGACCCTGACCCTTTTTCTTTCTTTTTTAGAAAGCGAATGTAATTTTATGCAAAAAGAGTTTGTATTGTGTCTTTTATTGGGTCAAAGTCTTGGACAGTCCCTCTTGATGAAGCCTATATCCTTAGCATAGGAGTCCTGGTGTGGCGCTGTATGATAAGCACTAGACTGCAGGGTCAATTTGAATTATAAGGTCCGTGGTTCAAACTCACCAGACACTCCTCAGGAACTCTATAAAGGGTTGCTAGGGGTTGGAACGGACTCAATGGTATTTAACAACAACATATCCTTCGTGTACTGACCAAGACACTGGCAGTTACGTATCAAGGCTCTACGTCTGGATTAGAGCTGGAACCCCTGTCAGATTTTCACAGGAGGTCCCTTTCACTTTGAGGTATGCACCATGGCAACAGGGGTTGATCCTGGCTTTTATCCCCAGGTTTCCAGAGGACTCACCAGAGACCCTGCTCTGTGACTGTACATAAGTGAAGAGGGGTGAGTTCATTCATTCATTCATTCTTCATACCTTCCCAGGTACTCTCTAGGGGTTGTAGCACAGACATGTGGTATAGGAGGAGGAGTCCTGATAGCACAGTGGCTAAGCACTGGGCTGATAACTGGAAGGTCACTGGTTCAAACCCAGCAGTAGCTCTGCAGGAGAAAGATGTGCAGTTTACTTTCCATAGATGCTGGTCTTGAAAACACTATGGGGCAGTTCTCCTCTACCACATGTGGTCTCTGTGAGTTCAAATCTCTCAACAGGCAATAAGGTTTGTGAAGGAGGAGGAAAGAAAGGAGGGGTGGGAAATGGACACGGATGGCTCTGGTCAGACACAACACTTGATGTTGCTCCAGGAGGGGCTGGTTGGCTGGTTGCTTATGTGCCGTGGAATCAGTTCCAACTCATAATGACCCTGTACAGAGTTTTATAGGCTGTAAATCTTTATGGGAGCAGAAAGCCTTATCTTTCTCCTGCAGAACAGCTGGTAGTTTTGAACTGTTGACCTTGAGGTTAGCAGCCCAACTCGTAACCACTACGCTACCAGAGCTCCTTGGGAGGGGCTGGAGCTGCCGTTAATTACCACCTGAGCAGGTGTGGCTAAGAGGAGGTTTTGACATTTCACCATGGTGGGCAGCTGAGAAGTTGGGTGGTGGTGGGCTGACTTGTCAAGGTTGCCCAGCTCAGCAGATGGTGGTGAAGAGACTGGACCCAGGTCTTCCCCAATCCACTGCTATTTCACGGAATCATCCAGGGTGCTTCCCAGGACCAGAGCAAGGGACTGGGGTACGTGATGGGCCACGGGAGTTGGCTTTGTGAATGTATTCCTGCTCTCAGATAGTCCCCTAAAAGTGAAAATGGGAAGGTCCGCTGTAGTTAAAGTGTTCGGGGCTCTCCTCCAATAAGATTTCCTTATTCTTTGATGGTGTTGTTTTCTAGTGAAATAGGAAACCAAGTAATGGATGGCAATCTTAGACCAGGAACCAGATAGATCAGCGTTCAGATCCAGTTCCTGTCCCAACTCTATAGGATTAGGCCAGATTACATAATCTTCCTGTGCCTTAATTTCCTCATCTGCAAATAATGAGGCAGGGAATTTTTAAAGTGAAAGAGATGAGGAATGTCAAGTGCTTAGCAAAAAGCCTGAGGCATAGTTGTTAGGTGCTGTTGAGTCTGTTCTGACTCGCAGTGACTCTGTGCCCAACAGAATGAAACACTGCCCGGTTCTGTGGTATCCTCACAATGGTTGTTATATTGCTACTACTGTGGCAGTAAATCTCTTTTTTTGCTGAGCCTCCACTTTACCAAGCATGATGTTCTTCTCCAGGGACTGGTCCCTTCTGACAACACGTCCAAAGTGCAAGAGATGAAATCTCACCGTTGTCACTTCTAAAGAGCACTCTGGCTGCACTTCTTCCAAAACAGATTTGTTGGTTCTGTTAGCAGTCTGTGGTATTTTCAATATTCTTCACCAATAGACCACCATTCAAATGCATCGATTCTCCTACAGTCTTCCGTATTCACTGTCCAATGTCCATATGCATGTAGGTGATTGAAAATACCATGGCTTGGGTCAGGTGCACCTTGGTCCTTAAATGGACATCTTTGCTTTTGTTGTTGTTGTTGTTGTCAGGTGCCATCGAGTCGGAACCGACTCATAGCGACCCCAAGCACAGCAGAATGAAACAATGTCCGATCCTGGGCCAACCTCACTACCGCTGCCACACTTGAGGCCATCAATGATGCCTCCTGGCTGATCCATCTCATTGGGGATCTTCCTCTCTTTCTCTGACCCTCCATCTTACCCAGCATGACATCTTTCTCTAGCGACTGTTCCCTCCTGACAATATGTCCATATGCTGAATAGCAGTTAATACTAGCATTATTCAAATTCGCACTCCAATCATTAAAGTCAGTGATGATGAAATTGAAGAATTCTACCAACTTCTTCAGTCTGAGATTGTTCAAACATGCAATCAAGATGT
>NW_006408594.1:3608131-3619922 GCF_000296735.1 Chrysochloris asiatica | reverse complement strand
CACACCTTTCCCAATTTTAAAACATTCAGTGTTTCCATGCTGTGTTCGAACAACTGCTTCTTGGTCTAGGTACAGGTTTCTCAGAATTACATTTAAGTGTTCTGGAATATTCATACTTCTCAATGTTGTCCATAGCTTGTCATGATACACACAATTGAAAGCCTTTGCACAGCAGAACGAAACAATGTCTTTGCTTTTGGACACTTTAAAGAGGTCTTGTGCAGAACATTTGCCTAATGCAAAATGTCATTTGATTTCTTAACTGTTGCTTCCATGAGTGTCGATTGTGCATTCAAGCAAAATGAAGTCTTCAAATACCTCAATCTTTTCTCTCTTTATCATGACATTATTTAGATTCCTGGTGTGGCACTCTGGGTTAATGCTTGAACCGTTGGCAGTTCAAGCTCACCAGCTGCTCCTTGGAAACCCTATATCTAGTCACTATGAATCAGAACCAACTCAATGGCCCTTGATTTGTTCAGTTGTGAAGATTTTTGTTTTCTTTGCATTGAGTTGCAATTCATATGGAAAGCTGTATTCTTTGATCTTCATCAGTAAGTATTGAGAATCCTGTTTGCTTCCTGCAAGCAAGATTGTGTCATCTGCATATTGTAGGTTGTTAACGAGTCTTTCTCCAATCCTGATGCCATGTTCTTTTTCATATAATCCAATTTCTCAGATTATTTGCTCAGAATACAGAGTGAATAAGTATGGCGAAAGGATGCAATCCGGACACACACCTTTCCTGATTTTAAACCATTCAGTATCCCCTTGTTCTGATTGAACAACTGCTTCTTGGTCTATGTACAGTTTCCTCAGGAGCAGAATTAAGTGTTCTGAAATTCCCATTCTTCACAATGCTATTCATAGTTTGTTATGATCCTTGGGACAGATTCTTGTTAATTACCTTCTCTTAGTCATCTCAACTGCTGGTTCCTGCCTAATAGGATGGCTAATGTATTGGGGATTATACCAATAAATCACTGTCATTGAGTTGATTTTGACCTATGTCAACCCTGTATGTGTCAGTGTGTAGAACTGTGCTCCACAGGTTTTCAGTGGTTGATTTTGGGGGAGCAGGTGCCCCTGGGTGGATTCTAACATCTAACCTTATAGTTAGCAGTGAAGCATGTTAACCTGTTTGTTCCACCCAAGGACTCCTATTGGGGAAAATAATGTCCTGGAGCTATAGTAAAACCCAAGAATGGCTAATGGAGTGGGGTAATGTGGTGGTGGTGGTGGTTTGTGCCGTGCAGTTGGTTCTGTCTCATTGCGACCCTGCATAGGGTTTCCGAGGCTGCAAATCTTTAAGGGAGCAGAAAGCCTCATCTTTCTCTCATGGAATGGCTGGTAGTTTCGAACTGCTGACTTTGAGGTTAGCAGCCCAACTCATAACCACTATGCTACCAGATAACAGTGTCCTGGATATAGTAAAACCCGAGGATGGACTTCTGGTGTAGGATCACTGGACTGCAAACCATAAGGTTGGCAGCTCAAACCCATGAGTTGTTCCTCAGAAATCTTATACAGGGACACTGAGTTGAAAAGAACTTGACAGTACTTAACAGTAACAAGAAGGGTGCCTAATAAGGGGGGTAATAATGTTCTGTGGATAATAAACCCCCAGGAAATCTCTTCCCTTTTTAAGGTGAAGAGTTGACTCACTGAGATCAGAGCAGGAGGAGACTCAGGCTCAGCCCTGGGGAATGAAGGTGCTGCCTGGGCTCATGCACTTGTACCAGCCACCTCTCCCCCTTCTCCTAGTCACCTCTGGACTTCACTGCTCACTGGTATTTGGTACTTGTCTCACCTCCCTGGCAGTGGGCAGTTGGCAAAGCAGAGATATTGAATGTCTCCTGTTTTGGGCTTAGAACGTTGGATGAAAGTCTTGGTTGACTCAGCCTCAGTCATGGAGGGAGCTTGACGCAAAGGTGAGAGATGTGTCATGGCTCGAGACTCCTCTAAGGTCTTGGGTCTTGCTGTGTGACCTTGAGGAAGTCAGTCTCCTTCTCTGGGCTCATACCTTCCTCTGTGCTGTGAGGGAGTTGGCCTCTGTGATCTCCAGGGGCTCTTTCAGATCATTTAGCACAGGTTTACTGCTTTCTAGAAAAGATCCACATCTGGTTTTGTCCAATTTGTCTAGCTCAGGAATTCAGGTTTTCCCATTCCATATTCCCTGTTGTTTTACTGGGTCATCCAAGGTGCCTCCCAGGACCTGGACTGTGGATGCCAAAGGGCAGGGGACTGGGCTGGGGGTGAACAGGCCAGTGGTGCCCATCTGAGGTCCATTGGCAGCCCATCTCAAGGCAGCTAATCAGGACTCAAATGAGCACACAGCAGGTGCTCAGTAAATGCTTGCTGAACCTCACTGACCAGGGAGATAGCCCATCCCACTCATCCTTTCCCCAGAGGAACTATCTCCGGCCTGGGGTTCTATTAGTCCTGGCAGCCCCTTGGGGACAGTCCTCCCATGCACACCTCACACCTCATACCTTCACAGATGCTATTCCTTCCACCCCAACACTCTTCCACCCATCACTAGGTTGACTTCTGAAGACACCCCTCCCTGGATAGCCAGTCTCGGTTACTTCCCTGTGATTCTTCCTGCCAGTCACCATCACTTGTTCCTTCTAGCAGTCAATGAAGTTTGCAATGACATATTCATTGTGAGATTAGGGTTTCATTGCATAGACCTCACATTGCATCAGATTTGTGAATTCTCAGAGATCAGCTGAGTGCCTGGCACAGGGGAGATGTCCAATGAATGAATGAATGAATGAATGAAAGTGGTTACATGTGGAGGACGCATGGTGAGGGCAGGGTAGAGGGAGACTGGGTAGGTTGGTGATGGGAACAGAGGAGGGGGACTGTGAATTAGAGAGATGAGACCCCCAAGTTCTCAGGGGTGGAGTAGGCCACTGACTCTATGTCCAGTGCTCTGGCACTGGTGGGTGGGCAGGGGTTGGGGAAGGCACCTCCTGGAGACTTGGAGCAGGGGGAGGAGCTGAGAGACTAAGCCGGCCCAGGGACTCCACCCCTTCCCCCAGCAGGCCTAAAGGACTGGGCAGATCTGTCAGTTTCAGATGCCACCACCCTGGAGGACCCAGCCCTGAGCCCAGAGAGGCTGCAGGAGAGAGGGGGGACAGGAAGTTCCTGGGTCTTCCCTGCCTCCCTCCTGCCCCACCCTCCACCCCCATCTCTGGCGAGAGCTGGCAGCCCCAGGCCTTGGCACTAGGGGTACGGGGGTGGGGAACTGGAGGAGAGAAACCCCATTCTGGCCTGATGCCTTCCTCCCCCATTTGACGTCTGGCCTCAGGATGGCGGCTGCCCCCAGGGGCCAGAGGGACACAGGGAAGGGGGAGAGTGCCACCCGCCTAAATCCCTCCTGAGTGCCTGTGTGGCAAGACAGCCCGCACCTGGCAGCCCACTTTCAGGGAGGACGGACCCTGCCTGGGGTCTCACAGGTCAGCCTGGAACTGTTTTGGCATAGCGCCCCCTCTGGTCACCAACTTCTACCTCACTACCAGTGTGGCCCAAACCTGGCATCATAGCAAGTTCTCTAGGGGGCTTGTTGTAAATACTGATGCCTAGGTTGGATGGGGCCTGGGAATCGGTATTTTATAATCTCCCCAGTGGTTACGATGGTGGGGGGACCACTGGAACAGATGCTATCAAAGTTCTCTTCCCCTGCCTCAAAAATCCCATGGCAGACCATCCTGGCTCTCCGAAGACAAAGGCCTTAGATGCTGGAACACAGTAGGGAGTAGTGTGTACCTGGGGTGGGTTTGGGCTGCACGGAGGGGTGTGGTGGAGCTGAGCAGGGGAGAGGGTTGAGGGGTGGCCTGGCCAGCCTCCTCCCTCTTCCTCCTCCTGCCTTCCCTCCTCACTTCTCCTTCTTTCTTCCCTGCCCCCTCCTGACCTCTGCTTTCTCCCTTCTTGTCCCCCTTGTCCCTGCCTCTGTCCATGGCCTGGATTCTCTGCTTCTCTTTACTTTTCTGTCCACATCCTCCTCCCTCAGTTAGCATCTTCATTTCCATCCCAGATCTCCATCTCTGTTTGTCTGCGTCTCTCCCTATTCCTCCCCTGCCCCCTCTCCTCCCCCCTACCCCATGCATTTCTCTGTCAATACCCTGTCTCCTGTTTACCTGGAACGATGGGGAGGCTGCTGGTGAGGGGGTGCTGGGCCCTGGGAAAACGTGCCAGATGGCAAGATGGACAACTTAGAGGCACTAAGATTTGGGCAAATAATTGCAAGGCAGCATTTGGGGCTGAGAACAGGTGCCCTGTCCTGATATTTAGGGTGCTCTGGACTAGCATGTGTTTCCACGTCTGTGCCCTGGCCCATCCCGCCCCTCCCTCTGGGCCTGCGTCTGGGTGGAACACAGGCAGGAGATGAGGTGTGGGAGTGGGAGTCCCAGGCCACAGCATTTGCTCGAAGCCTCATGGGGTCAAGAGGCAAAGGTGGCATATTTTGACAGTTGAGCAGGAGTATTCAGGCCCACTTTATGCATGAGCTTTCTAGGCCGGGAAAGGTCAGCTGATTTGCTCAAGGTCAGTTTTCTGGGCCTGAGATAGAGCGGAAGACATTGGGGAGGAGAGCGTCTGGGATCCGAAGCCAGAGAGTCGGTACTGAGAAGTGCTTTGGACTTACGAGGGGCAGCAGCCCATCACTGGACTCTTCCTGCTCTAAGGTGTTCTTTCTTCCTGCCCCTGCTGGGGGTGGGGTGATGGCTTTGACTCAACAGTACACTTGGAAGTTCCTCCTAATTCTCCTGGCTCAGAGGATCAAAAGAGGCCAGGGCACCTTGTCTGTCCCCAGCTCCTGCCCCAACAGGTGGTGTCCTGCCTCCAGCCCTGTTAACCCCTTCAGGGCCAGAGCTGAGTGCATAAACCTCCCAACGGCTCCTTGGTGGTCCTCCCTTGGGGTCAGACATATCAGGCTGGACCTGGGGGGCTGTGGATACCTTGGCTTCTGACACTCTACCTGAGAGGGCTTTAGAACTCCAGGGCTTGGCTGAGAACCCAAAGAAGCTGAAACAGAGCTCCCCCGCCTCGATCCCAGTGGAGTTTGAGGTGGTCTGGCCTCCTATCTGGGGGACTTCATCTGGGGAGCTCGGGTCCTGAAGGAACCCCTGCTCTCCCAGACTCCCTCTTGTGCCCCATGCTGGCTGCTGGGGCCCCGAGGTGCAGGAGACATCTAGGAGTAGCCAGGAGAAGGGTTAAGCCAGGAACTCTGGGGATGGCTTTGGCCACCGCCATTCCTCCGAGAGCGGAGGGCTGAGAACAAGGGGCCCATTCTGTGTGTGGGAATTAATAGCAAGAGTCATCTGGGGTGTCATTCAAGCCCTGATCAGCTCCCAGAGGAATGCAGGAGAGAGAAAGGCGGGGAGAGGCCTGAGGCAGATGTCAAAGGAAGGGCATGGGGTCTGGCGGGTGGGCCTGGGCCCTAAGACGGAGTCCTGCTTCTTGTCACAGATGTATCCCTGCCCCCACGCAGGATATGTCTGCCGGACAACGATGACATTCCCTCCTCAAAGGTCTCCCCCTTCTGTGTTCCCTCTTCCCCAGGATGGCTTCCCCTCCACCCCATGCTGCTCTACCCCTGAGGCCTGGAGCCTGGCCCAGACTGTGTGTCTATGAGGGCTGCTGCCCCGCCTGCTCCCTTGAGTGTCCCAGTCAGCCCCCACTTCTGCACTGGGGCCCTTGGTGGTCCCTTTGGGAACATCTCAGATGTTTGCAGCTGTGGAGTACAAGAGGGGGAGGGACAGGGTGGGGTAGGTGCCTATGGTAGGTACCTACAGTTGCCTACAGGTGGGACAGGGGGGTCTTTAGCCATTGCAGGGGTCTCCTGAGAGAGCTCATAGGCCATTTGTTGAAGCCCCCAACTCTAAAGCTTTCTCCTTTTCAGTTCCTGCCTCTGAACAGGCTCTAGGTCAATCTCAGCTGTGATCTCCTGACTTCTCCAGTGATTGCTGGAGATCCGGCAGCTTCTGCAACCCTGGGGCTAAAAAGCTGTCCTGTCCACCATCCATCTGAATATCTGGATTTGCACTTGACAGCCTGTGCCTTCCCCCTCGCTCCTCCTCAGTTGTGGGTTCTGTGGGGTGCGTTTCTGGGCTCCCAAATACCCGGTGCCAGCATGGGTTCCACATCTGGTGATTTGTCCTGCTGGTCCTTTGGGAACTTGATGCTGCTTCCCTCTGATACCTCAGGCCCCCCTGGGAGCTCTGTTTCCTCTTCTGTATAATGGTCAGCCTGCTTCACTGTCATCGACACAGGACATGTTGAAGCCTGAAGGGATCTTAGAGGCTGTCCTTTCTTGTCCCCTTATTGTACAGATGGGAAAGCGAGGTTGAGAAGAGAGAGGGACCCACATAGGGTACTGAGATGTGGACACAAATCTCAGACGCTTCCACTTTGGGCTGGGAGCCTGGACTTCTTGGTCACATCCTGGACCCTGCCACTAGGAGCTGACTGACCCTGGACAATTCCTTACCCATAATAAAGCAATGAAAAAGAGGGAGAGCGTCTTGCAAGTTACAAAGTGCTTTACAGACATGGGAGTTGTTAGGAAGGTGACTTTGGGCCCCTCTTGAAGGTGCTGGCTTTCTGGTCTAGAGACCCAAGAGGCAGATGGCAGATGGGCCCCCATGCTTTTTGACACAGAGGTATAATGTGCTTTGTTCTTCCAGCCCAAGAGACAGAACCAAAGTGGGTGAGTGACAGGCAGCCCAGGGGGTCCCTCCCAGATTTGGGAGGTATGGTGGATGTTTAAATGTGACACACTCCAATGCCTTCTGAGTGGAACCAGCTTCCTTGGGGGAACACACACAGCCCACTCTCAGGTGGACTGATGAGTTCCTGCTGTCTTTCTGCTCTGGGTTCCATCCCTGTCTTTGGAAACTCATAACCTGCTGACCTTCGCATTCCTTATTGTAGTCCTTGTCCCCAGCATAGTGCTCAACACATAGTCACTCCCAGGAAATGTTTATGGGCTTGAACTGGTGGTGTTGAGGCCATTTGCTGCTGGCAAGATGAAGGAATGTCTGGAGGCAAGGTCACATCTTGACTGGAATCGGGGACATGGCCAAGGGATCAGTGAGCAGTGATGACCGACACTGGGCGCAGGGCTGGTGAGAGACGGGTGTTGAGATGACAGAGAGGGAGCCCTGCACTTATCTTCTTCATGGGTGAGAACTCTTCTCTCTGTCAGCTGTGAGACACTTCCTCACTTGTAAGCTAGTTCCCTGCTGTGAGCCTCAGTTTCCTTATCTGTAAAATAGCTCCCCACTCATGGTGACCCCTTCTATGTATGATGGAAAGAAATGCTGCTCCCATCCTGGTCGGCGGTACTGTCCTATGATCGGATTTGCATCAGACTGTTGCGACCCATGGGGTTTTCACTGGCTGATTTTCGGTAGCAGATGGCTACTCCATTCTTCTTAGTTCATCTTAGTGTGGAAGCCTCACTGAACCTCTTCAGCATCTTAGAAGCACGTAGGTTGCCTTCTACTGGGTAATGGCTGCACATGCGATGTACTGGACAAGAACCAGACCTACATGGAAGGGGAGAATTCTACCACAGAAATATCACAGGGACGATAGACTCGATTTCATAGAGTTGCTATGAGCATCAAGCAAGATTCAACTGCATCAGGCCAGACACTCAAACTGTGTTGATCTCAGAAATGAGATCTTTAGAGAAAACAGATATAAATTATAGAAATATTTTATGGAGACAGTTGACAGAAGTAGACATAAATACAAGTTGCGTTGTATCCAACTCATAGAACTGAAACCAGATTTTCAGGGAGTTCGTTGAAGTTACTCATTCCATGCACAATGACCCAGTACCCACTTCATGAGCTGGTCTCCAGGGACACAAAGGGGAACCCAGGTACTGGCTTTGCCTTTGAATTCCCTCAGTCCCATGGAGAGACAGGTGGGCAAACATTCATTCATTCAATGTATCCACAGGGATAAATGCTGGGATGGAGGTACGACCAGCAGGATTTAAAAAACAAAATTTTCAATTGTTTCAAAATATACATAGCAGAACATGTACCAGCTGAACAATTTCTACCTGTGACATTCAGTGATACTGATTCTATTCCTCACGCTCTGAACCCATTCTCACCCTCCGTTTCAGTACTGTTCCTCTCCCACTGACATAAACTCACAAGCCTTTATGTGTGCTATCTAACTTTTCGAGTTGCTCTTGCTAGTTTGAGTCCTTAAAAGAAAACAATGCTCCAGGCAGACCTTTTTTTCATTAAGTAAGCTATATTATCATTTAGCTAGAAGACTTCAGGGAATATTTTTGTTTATCTCAGGACAATATTATTTTGGGTCCATCCTGCCTCAATGGCTCCAGAAACTCTGGATTCCATGAGAATTTGAAATTCTGTTCCACAGTTTCCCCACTTTGATCAAGATTTTTTCTGTAGAATCTCTGATAAAAATCCTTAGTAATGGAGCCAGGCACCACCCAATTCTGTTCTCATGGCAAAGGAAGCGGTTGTTCATAGAAGTAGCCCCCCATTCCATTTCTTCTTCCTATTCCTGACAGTGGGACTTGCTTAAACTTTGAGCAAGGAAAGCTCAGAGCCCAGGGCCTGTGGGCTTTTTGGTGTCACTGATAAGTGCTATCAAGTTGGTCCCGATTCATCATGACTGTGTATAGAGTTTCCAAGGAGCAGCTGATGAGTCTGAACCACCGACCTTTTGGTTCAAATTGACCTTGCAGTTCAGTGCTTATCCTACAGCACGACACCAGGAGCCGTCAATTTGGCTCTGACTCATAGTGATCCTAAACACAGCAGAATGAAACGCTGTCCAGTCTAGCGCATCTTCACAATTATTATTATGTTTGAGCCCATTGCTGTGGCCATTGTGTCAGATCTTCCCCTTAAGGGTCTTCCTCTTTTGTGCCGACCCTTCAATTTACCAGGCATGATGTTCTTCTCCAGAGACTGGTCCCCCCTGATGATATGCCCGAAGTAGGAGGGACAAAGTCTCACCGTCCTGGCTTCTAAGGAGCATTCTGGCTGTACTTTTTCCAACACAGATTTGTTTGTTCTTCTGGCAGTCCATGTGGTTGTTGTTAAGTGCTGACAAGTTGGTTCTGATTCATATCAACCCTGTATAGGGTTTCTGAGGAGTGACTGGTGACCTTGAACTGCCCACCTAGAGGTTCAAACAGACTTTTCAGTCCAGCACGTTAACCTG
The DNA here is from genome assembly GCF_000296735.1 of Chrysochloris asiatica. Taxonomy (NCBI): domain Eukaryota; kingdom Metazoa; phylum Chordata; class Mammalia; order Afrosoricida; family Chrysochloridae; genus Chrysochloris; species Chrysochloris asiatica. Next base: position 3,610,694 of record NW_006408594.1, on the reverse strand, counting down.
CAGCACCACACCAGGACTCTGTGGTAGTCCATGCTATATATATTTTTTAATGTTTTATTGTGAATTATGTGACAGTTTACATGGGAGAACATTAGTTTTACATTCATCCTATCGTATCTAATTACAGTGCCGTGGTTACAATCCCCTCCATGCATCATCAACCAACCAAAGGGTATACACTACAAGTCTGCCCCACGCCCCCCAGTTGTCAGCACAGAGCCCCTCTCCCTCTCTGGTGAAAACTCCCCAGCTGCTCCATCTCTCCACGTCATTGTCTCTGCCTCCATCTCAGGCATCAGTGTGTCTCTGGGTAGGGTCCTGCTATCCGTTCTTCTCCCTTGATGGTCCCAGGGACCTCTGTTCCTAGACTGCAAAGTTAACCGCTCCCCTCCTTGCTACAAAACGTCTACCTTTACATTTCCAGTCCATGCTATTTTTAGTATTCTCCTCCAATACCCTAATTCAAATGCACCAATTCTATCATCCTTCTTCACTGACCAGCTTTCACTTGGATATGTTGTTGTTGCTGTTAGGTGCCCTCGAGTCGGTTCTGACTCATAGCGACCTGATACACAATAGAATGAAACACTGCTTGGTCCTTCGCCATCCTCTTTGCTTTCAGCAAAGCAAAACTGTATAATCTGCGTATCACAGGTTGCTAATGAGTCTTCCTTCGATCCTAATGCCACATTCTTTATCATATAATCCAGTTTCTCAGATTATTTGCTCAGCACACAGATTGGATAAATATGTTGAAAGTGTACAACCCTGGCACACATCTTTCTTGATATTAAACCATTCAGTAACTCTGTTTTGATCTGACTATTGCATCTTGGCCTATGTATAGGTTCTTCATGAACACAGTTCTGAAATACCTATTCTTTACAATGTTATCCATAACTTCTCATGATCCACACAATTGAAAGCCCTTCAATAGTCAATAAAGCACAGATAAACATCTTTTTGCTATTCTCTGTTCTCAGTCAAGATTCATTTGACATCATCAACAGTATCCCTAGTTCCACATCCTCTTCTGAATCCGGCTTGAGTTTCTGGTAGTTCCCTGTTGATGTACTGTTGCAATAGCTTTTGAATTATCGTCAGAAAACTTTTACCTTCATGTGACATTAATGATATTATTTGATGCTTTCTGCATTCCATTGGGTCACTTCTCCTTGGAAAAGGCACACATATGGATCTCTTTCTTTCAGTTGGTCAGGTAGCTGTCTTCCAAATTTCTTGGCATAGATGAATAAGTGCTGCATCAGTTTGTTGAAAGATTTCAATTTATATTCCATCAATTCTTACTTTTCTTTGTGTTGCTTGTTTGTTTCCCATGCCTTCAACGCAGCTTGGACTTCCTTTCTTTAGTACCATTGATTCTTGATCATATACTACCTTTGAAATGGTTGAATGTCAGCCATTTCTTTTTGGTATACTTTACTGTGTTTACCTTCCATCTTCTTTTGATACTTTCTGCATCACTCAATATTTTCCCCATAGAATCCTACAGTATTTCAAGTTGAGGCTTGAATTTTTTTCTTCTGTTCTTTCAGCTTGAGAAATGCTGAGCGTGTTCTTTCCTTTTGGTTTTCTAACTCCAAGTCTTGGCAGTATTTCAGTATAATACTTTGTCTTCTTGAACTGCCCTTTGAAATGTTCTGTTGAGCTCTTTGAACAGAACCTCATTTCTTCCATTGTCTTTAGTGTCTCTTCATTCAAGAGCAAGTTTCAGAATCTCTTCTGGCATTCAGGTTGGTCTTTTCTTTCTTTCCTGTCCTTTTAGTGACTTTTGGCTTTCTTCCTGTATGATGTTCTTGATGTCATCCCATACTCTTCTGTTCGTTGGTCATTATTAGTGTCTAAGGCATCAAATCTGTCTCTAAATTCAGGTGGGATATAGTCAAGGTCATAGTTTTGCTCTTGTGCACTAGTTTTATTCTCTTCAGCTTCAGCCTGAACTTGCATATAAGCAATTGATGGTCCGTTCCACAGTCTGCTCCTGGCCTTGTTTTTATTGAGTGTTTCTACCTACAGATGTCGCTATGGGTCGGAACTGACTCGAAGGCACTTAACAACAACAACAACCTACAGATGTAGTCTATTTGATTCCTATATATTCCATGTGGTGAGGTATAGATATATGTGTTTGTTTGTTTGTTTTTTTTAACTTTAAGGTTCTTATTGTGGTTTGAGTGAAAGTTTACAGGGCAGATCATTGGTTTTACATTCAATAAATCATACAGCTTCTTCCATTACAATGATTATAATCCCCTCCATAGACCATCAGTTACCAGTGTTTCTCTCTAGCACTTTATCTCTCTCTCTCTTTTTTTTTTTTAAACCCTCAGGCATATATAATAATTTACACCTCCAAAAGGCACATTCTGCAAGTCTGCCTCCTAGCTGCAAGTTTTTAGTCACTCTCTTCCCATGAATTTAGGGTCCTCAGCTGCTCCTTCTCTCCATGTCCCCATCTCTGCCTCCATCTCTGGTGTCACTGCTTCTCTGGATAAGGTCTCGCATTCCACTTGGGCTCTTCTCCCTTGATGGTCCTAGGGTC